>NC_056731.1:1462848550-1462916050 GCF_019279795.1 Protopterus annectens | reverse complement strand
GGACCTGGTGCCTCTGCCAGGTAGGGTGGGAGAGGTGGATCCGCTGGGATCTGCCTTCTCATATGTGTTATAGTGTGGAAATGAACAATGAATATTGGTTAGTCATGCACAACACATTACAACATTAGTCAAAATAGCATGTATAGATATTTCCATTTACCCAAAACACTGCAATTATAACAGTGCCATTTCAAACAGAACCCATGCATATATGGAATGGTATTCAGGGTTGCAACAGCATGCCAGTTAGTGGTATGTCAGGCAGGCAATAACATGATTATTCAACAGGGACTATTAGTATGTACACAGTTTAAACAATGATAAACCAAATTGAACAACAGTCCCAACAGTAGAAGTTTGTTTACGAACATACCCATGTTGGTTTCAGTGTGATGGTTGGATCAGTTGAGTGATGGGGGAAGGGAACAGATTCAATTGACAACTGCTATCAAGTATATTGGTCAGTACACTACTATTCACTACTCTACATTCTGACCACACTTACTCTCTACCTGGGCCATGGGGCTGCTACAGCACATCAACATCTGTAAATATCAACAGAGCAATTATACCCATATTTTAATTATACACATCATATCTGTTTCTGTACCAATTTCTTTACCAGTGGGACTGTGCAGATGAACTGTGTGCACATTAATTCTACACATATTTCAGAATCACATATTAGTCGCATGCCCTGGAGTGTGTGCTGTGCCTTTAAACATACATTTACTGTGACATTCTCTGTGTGCAGGTTTCTTGGGAACTGGGGAAACTATCCGAGAAAGCGTGACACTTGAGGGGCTTGTCTGGGCCAGACTGCAGTGTGTGGATGTCTAGCTTGCATCTGTTTGTATGACTGGGGCTGATTAACACAGCAATTGTACACATTTCATAGTTATACACATCATACTAGTATTTCTATTTAGATTTCTTTACCTGTGTGCCCTGTATGGAAAATGTATGTGTTGCAGTACATTATTTTTTCTATTCAGATTGCAGTTTGCAACTGTCAAACCAGACTGAGATGTTAGTGGCGGTCCCTGGATTCGAACGGTGGTGTGTGTGCAAAATTGAACTAGAGGCCTAGTCCTTATCAGACTGAGCTACTGGGGAGGTGTTATGTGTTGTTTCTGACATTTCTATTTAGTACATATTTTTGTGCACAGTATTTTATTATGACATGTTGCATTATTTGTTCACATTTTCAGTACAAATTATGCATACACAACAGACATTGGTGTCACTGTTTGTGAAACATGTGCACATTATCTGGATTGCACATTTGACTGTTTTACAACTACATACTGCAATTTAGATTCCTGAATATACAGTGTAGGTTTTAAGTCTGCACCTGTTAGCCTTATACATTTTTCAGTACATTTACAGCTACATACAGATGAAATTGAAAGGTTAACACAGGACAATGCTAGCAGACAAACAAGTAAAACACATTCTGATGGAAGTTTGTACTGTCACATTTTTCAGTTATTTGACATGCCCATTCTAAAGTATGCAGACAAGCAGTAGTAAATCAGTTCACCTCAGTTAATGCATTCTGCAGGACATACACATTTCTATTTTTCAGGTACAAGTGAGATGACACACACCAGTGTTTGGGATCACCTTTATTAGTTTTGACATACATATCTGTGTACAACTCAGAAATCTACAATTACTATTCCTGCATGATCTGCACAGGGGAATGCTTTTCATTTCTAATTGTTACAGTAGCCCTGACATGGCACTTTCTTGGCAGATTCACTCAGACACACTCATACATATTCTAATATTCCTCTCCTGCATATTGTACCTTGTTTGCTACTGATATCTGTATTACACAGCAGCTGGGAATACTCCATTGTAACACTGGCAGCCTGACACAGGCATTTATTCCTGACTTTTACAGCACAATTATATATACAGGTGGTACTACCATTACTATAATTTTGATTTATTACTGCTACTATTAGGGGGTATTTTGTACTCACCATACTGCTGACACAGCCTGGCTAGTTGTTGGGCATGAGCCTCAACATTCTGGAACCTCTCCACAGCAGCTGTATGGGGAGACATCACATATTAATCACACCTGCACAGTCACAAGTTGAACTTTTTCCATACTCAGTTAGAGATACATAAGACTGCATACCTACAGACAGGTAGGACATCCTGCACTCAGGCTTCTTGGATCCACTGGTCCAAGAGTGCACCCTTCCTCCACTTCAGGTCATTATGATGGTGATGTACCTGCTCACCAGTCTGTGGTATGCCAGTGGCACTGGTGAGATTACGTGCAAGCTAGTCCCATGCCTCTGCTTTGTACTGTGAGCCCTGGTACTGGCCCTGCAGTAGCCTGCCATCATTGTTTTTAACTAGGAGCCCAACCATGACCCTGGACTCCTGGATGCCCCAACATTGCGCTCGTAAGTGAACACCTTCACTAATGCCAGATATTTTGGTCCTGCTGTGAGCAATCCCAAATGGTTATAGCTGTATTCCCACCTGTGCAGTAAAAATAGGGCAGTTATCTCTCACTTTTCCTTGATTGGCCAGTTTTAATATGCTGAACTATGCTTATCTCTGCTTAAATCTGTATAGCAATGCTTACACCAGCTAAGCAGAGCTGAAAGCAGGTAAACAATGCTTACACTAGCAAAGCATTGCTTAAATCTATTTTTTTCATTAAATTTATAAATGATTTTTTTACATTTATATTTTATATATTCCCACCCCTACTGTGCTTTTCATGAGCCATATGATTGACATCTATCATTCAAATTCCTTAAAAGTTTATTAAATAATTTGGCAGGGGGGGGGGATTCGAACCAAGCATGTTCTACATACTATACCATGGCAGTACCACTATGCTACAGCAGCTTGATGATGTTTTCTATCATGGTATCACTTGTCTATCATTTTCAGGGCTTCAGCCAGGGTAAGCATAGTGGCGTGCTGCACAAACAAGCTACGCACTGCTTTAACTTTAGATTTATTTGATGAAAAAAACCTTACTTTTTCAATTTCTATTTCTTTCCTCTTACCCTACTGCTTCCATGCATGTAGGGCAGGAGTGCATAAGTTTGGGGGTGTGCACTTGAAGGCTGCTGCCTTCTAGGTGTTTGTGTTTTTTTTTTTCTTTTTCAGTGTTTGTGGACACTGAAATGTTAGATATTTACATTTCAGTGTCTGTGGACACTCATTTACTATATAATATTAGAGCCAGGCTCTAATATTATATAAATTCACACTCATCTGTGTCAGAAAGTGCCTTACAGCACTTTCTGAGTGAAGGGGGCATGTTACTTGTGCAGAGACTGCTGACACATGCCCCCTGCACTCAGTCCTGGTTCATGTCCATTTAGATTAGATAGCAGCGTGCCTTCATGCATATGTAAGGCGATGCTATTCTAAATGGACACGAATCACTCTGTGCAAGAATAGCCTTAATCTTGATCGGAGCTTTGTGAATCCTGGGGATTATTTACATATTTACAAACTTTACATATTTGCAAACACATATTATATCTCTATCTAGCTATCTATCTATATATAGATATACATATATATATATATATATATATATATATATATATATATATATATATATATATATATATATATATATACACATATATATATACACACACATATATATATATATATATATATATATATATATATATATATATATATACACACACATTGCACATACACACACACACACACACACACACACACACACACACACACACACACACACACACACACACACACACACACACATTTCTAATTCTGTTTTATTTTTCTTATAACATTCTTATTGTTGTTCTTCCATAATGGACCCCACTCCTTCTTCCACAATATTAATCTGTTTTTTTGAAAATATGTCTGCAAAAATCCATTTCCCATTAAACAAAATTTCATTTAGTCTTTCATACCAAATAACCCAGATTACATAGGTTCATAGGTTCATAGGTTGGTACTAGGCTATCGGCTATTTCTTCCCACAGTATTTACTTTCTTGGACCCCTGACTAGCAGGGCGACTGACGTGATCCCCAGGGTGAATTTCTATCTCCCATCCAATCATCAAGGTTCCTTTTGAAGAGGGCCAAAGAGGCGCTCTGCTTGACATGTATGGGCAGTCTATTCCAGAGTCTGGGGAGTCTCTGGGTCAGGAACCTATTCCTCCAGCATGTTTTGTTCACTGTGATGACAAGGTTCAGATCCCTGGAGCGTGTGTCTCTGAGGGACTGGGATTGGGATTTCTTTAAGTGTAACATGTCCAACAGCCCTGGGTTTGACATGGTCTTGTATGTTAAGCAGAGATCGCCTCTGAGTAGACAATATGCAACAGAGTATAGGTGGAGTTTTTTTAGATGGTCAGCATAGGGCATCTGCTTTAGGCCTGTGATTATTTTAGTGAGGTATTTCTTTGGCCTTTCCAGTTGTTGCAGATGTCTTGAGAGGTACATACCAAATGGGGTGTTGTGTTCTATAATGGGTCTAATGAGGGATGAGTACAGTGGGACAGTGACCTCCTTTTTCTGGATGAAAAGCCCTTAGTGATGGGGTGTGCCACATAGAAGGATTTCCTGACTGTTGTGGCAATGTGGTTATTGAAGGTGAGACCACTGTTCACCTGTGTCCCTAAGTCTCTTATCTCACTTTTTGTGTTTAGTGTACTGCCACCTATGTGGAAATTCATGGGTACATGTTTTTTCCCAAAGGGGATAACTATACATTTCTTGGCATTGAGCTTGAGCCCATGGCTCTGGCATCAAGCATCTGTTTATGTAAGGCCTTTTTGTAGAATATCCACATCATCTGGGGATTCTATAATGGCTCCCAGTTTGCAATCATCTGCGAACTTTGTTAGCCTGAGTCCCTTAGTGTTGGCCTGTACTTCAGAGATGTAGATGCCAAACAAGAGCAGTCTCAGGACTGAACCCTGAGGTACTCCACTTGTCACTTGTCTGGAGCTGGATTTGGAGTCGGCTACTTTTACAGTGTGTGTTCTGTTAGTAAGCCAGTTGGCAACCCATCAAGTAACGTAGGGATGAATGCCCAGTTTAGTAAGTTTATCTATGATTCCAGAGTGGGGGATGGTGTTGAAGGCCTTGGCAAGGTCCAGATAGGCTGTGTAGACCACCTTACCCTTGTCCACAGCTCTGGAGACTGATTCGAAGAAGTCAATCAGATTCAGGAGACAAGATCGGCCCTTCACGAACCCAGCTGCGTGGGGTCTAGTGTTTGAAGGTTGCCAATGTCTTTGTTGATAAGTTCCATGATAATACGTTCCATAGCCTTGCAGATCAGGCTCATCAGACTGATGGTGTGGTAGTTCCCGGGATCCATATCTATCTTTCTCACATATTCTTTCTTTTTAATGTTATAATTTCAATACATAATTGTATGCATATCTATATTATGTATTTCATTAATATTGTCAAAATATCTTCACACAACTTTTTCCAGCATTTCTACATTCTTTAACATTTTGAAAAAAAAAAGAAAACCTTACTCTGTTGTCTCTTAATCTTCACAAAATAAACACAGTGTTTTGACTTTCATTTTGTATGGTGCATTCCCCTTTACTATTAACTTATTTAGAGACAGACTCTGTATGAAATCCTGACACTCTACTAACTTGGTACCCCCTTTTTCCCTTACTATAATGGCTTTAATCACCTCTTCTGTTAAATTTTCCATGGATTTACATAATAATATTGTTTCATTATATTACTATGTAACTGTCTTTCTCTATGTCATGAATTTTTATTTTCCATGTTAGTTTTTCCTTGATACTTTTTAATTTATTCATTCACATATTTTTTTTCTTATTCTCATCATTTTCTAGAATATTTTATTCTTGTGTATTTAACATTTTTTACTACTAACATCTCATTCTCTTTCCTTTATGCAAGTACAAACAACTGGATTTTAGTAAACTCCATTCCCTTCATCTTCACTCATATATAACACACATCTTTTCACTGGCTTTAATCTTGAACCCACGTGAAAGAAGACACAGATTTCCAATTTCCTTTTCATATTTCACTTGGTGCATATAAACATTTTACATATGCCTACATATAGTATACATATTCTTCAACTTGTTCTCGAAATTTCTTCACTTTCCATTCTCTCTTTATTTTTAATCCTTATACTTCTATACATATCTTCCACATGCTGTACTACAATGCTCATAATTTGCTGTTGGGCTCTTTGTACCTCTCCTTTTATATTTTTCATTTATTTCATTATGCTAAGATCCTCCTTTACTATTTTACCCAAATAAGCAGATACTTCCTCCCTTCTCCCTTGTAAATAATATCTCTGCCTAAACATTAATGCCCTTAATATTTCTTGATTTTTTATACATTTTTTCTATATCATATTCTCTTGCATTATTCTCTATATTGCCTATTATATTGCTATACATGTTCCCATATTTCACTTTCTTTTCCTGTCTTGCAACATCCTGCCACTGAAATAAACACTTTTTATACTTATTTTTAAATTCAATCCACTATTCAGACCAGATTCTATAGAGGTTCATCATGATTATATGCTCCTTTATTTATTGCAATTCTTCCAGCTCTCCAGTCTTACTCCATAATTTCTCATTTATTCTCTTTATTCCCTTCCATGTTTTAACATACCCCCTCTCTTCCATCACCTCCATCTATATTGCTAAATGGTCTGAGAAACCCATCACAACTGTATCACCATCTTTACCTAAAAGCTTCTGATAATACAAAGTAATCAATTTCATCTCCATGTGTCCCCTTCTGTAAGTCCATAGACTTTTGTTCCATACAGCTTATTGCATTTTGTCACTTCTTGTATTTTTATTTTATATCTTGCTCTTACTTTTTTACATCTTCCCTTAAATCACAATTAAAGTCCCTTGCAATTATAATTTTCATGTTAACAATATAGTCTAATATTTGATGAAACAGATTCCCTCTTTCCTTGTTAATTGCATATGCATACAATGCTATAATTTTATAAATACATTCTCTTCACCTCAGATCCTCAGCAGTTAAGCGTTCCATCCTTACCAATTTTATATCAAGCATTTTCACTGTTTCTTTACACACCTCAACCACTCTAGAACAAATTTCAATTCTTAAGTTCCATATTATATTTACTCATTACAATTTGTCTGTTTGCAGTCTTTCTTCACTTGTCAGGAATCTTATATCTTATAACAGTAATATCTATATCACATTTAGCACATCATTTCAGTTTCTCTACCCTTCCTAAAGTGTTAATAATGCTTTTCTCAGTTATTGGAAGTACTCTAAAATTCTTGCTTTTCTTTCTTTTTAAGTTTAGGTGAAATATTTTTAAAATGTTTGTTTTCCTATTTTTACTCTTTCCCTGTTTAATATTTTTCTTGGGCTTATGTGCAAATAAGTCCTGCTTCTCAGCATCAGACTTTTCACCTGTTAGTGCTTCAAAAAATTCTTAGTTTCATTCTCTTCTCCTGAACTCTTTTCCTTCAAGCAAAATCTGTCCTCCTCTTTTCATCTATAATTTTTCTTCTCCTACAATTTCTTCTTTGCTTAGATCACTCTTTCCTGCAGCCTCTTGTTGTTCTTCCTTGTGTATATTGTATTTCCTTTCCTCTTATTTTTCATTATTTACTGTTTGCCCTTGACAATCCATTAAAAACCACATGCCTTCTTAATGAATGCCCTTTCATCCCACGCTGGTTACTTCATATCTTTCACAATCATTAATTAAAAGAGAAAAGTCCCCACAAAAGAAACACAATTTAGGCTGGACAGCATATCTTAATGTCTCTGTATGACCAGACACAAAAATAACACTTGGCAAGTGTTTTACTTTTTTTTTTCAAATTTCAAAACAGCTTTCAACCTCCACCCTCCACTGCAAAAGTTTTTGTCATCTCTGATTTTCACAGCATTATCAATAATTTCACACAAACCTTGTGTGCATTTTTAAAATCTTCTTTTAATTCATCAGTTCTAAACTGCAAAGTAACTTTGTTTTTTTTACCAGGAAACAAATAATTGTTCCATGAATAAATGTCCTTTTTATCATATAGATTCAGAATGTGCACCCTCAGTCTCTCACAAAAAGCTTTTCTCCCTGTATGTATAAAAGATTGAATTTCTTAAGCTTTAAATCTCAGAATAGTTATCGAATTGCCCCATACAATTTATCTGTCAATTACAATCTCATTTTTCATCCTTATTCTCACTTCTCTTCTTTTTGAAAATGGTTTTACTTTCAGTTTTTTGCTGCTCTCCCTTTTTACCTGTTAGAAAAATATGTATTAATGTGTGTATTAGTGCTTTTAAAAACCTAATAGGGTTAACACATTTATTCTATTTCATACTGCATAAATCCATATAAACTGCAAATGCTTTCTGACCATGCTTTCTGATCTTGTATTTTGTCAGCACAGCTGAAATCTTGGAAATTTACTGAGAAGCAGATGATTTTCTGCTTAGTTAGGAAAATAATGAATAGAACAATACCGTTTCTATAATGTTATTAAACTTAGACAATTAGCCCTGTTTGTGCTATGAGAACATACACAGCTGCAGAAATGATAGCTAAGTAGAACAAAGACTGTTTGAAGAATATGAACTATAATCTGTGTTTGATTTGTGCTTGAATTAGCAGAGTACCTTGAAACGTAACACAGCACTGTAGAAATAATTGTAACTAGCTAGTGGTCTCCAAGGCCATGTTATTTTTCAAAAAGTTTCTCACAAATCTAGTAATGTAATGTCATGTCAGCAGAAAATCATGAACAACATCTGCTGTAAGGAACAATATTGTAGGCTTGTACTTGATTACGTCAACTTAGAAGGCAATGTTTTGTAAAACAGTATAAGAATGGCTTACTTCCTGTTACTAATCAGACAAACTCTGTATTTTTGCATGTTTTTGTCTCCTTGCTGCAAGAATTAAAAGTGCCTTAACCTGAACCTTACGTGTATTGGTCTTTGAAGTTTTTTCCTTTGACAGATTGTTCCTTCGAACCGGAAACCTTCACTTCACCTCGGATCAGACAGGCCAGGTGGCTTGAAACCGTACGGGGAAGAAACCACATTGGTTCTTCTTATTTGAAAAGACCTCCGACTGAATTGTCGTACAAAAGATGCCAGCCACTTTCTGATCTGTGACTGAAGGACAGGTTTACCTCGAACCAGGTGATCAATCACAGAGGCTCAGGTAAGGTGAATTTACCTTTTTTCCTGTTTTAGATCAGGGACTTGACTAGCATTGTTTTCTCAAGAGATTTGCTTAGTACAAGTCAGGGACAAAAAGATTGCTGTCTTGTCATAGATCGGGGAAACAGAATAGGTAGGCAGTCATTCTGGAGAGACTGTAAAAAACACCCGTGGTATCACGTAAAAGATAAGAAGGGTTACGTAACATTTTAAAGGTTAGAAGAAAATGGGAAATAAGTGCACAAAAAGACCCCAAACTCCGCCGTTAACCGAGGACGTGAAATATATGCAATCACAGTGTGCCGATAATATTAAATACTACTCAAAATGGGTTAATAAGTATGAATTCAATGGTAAATTAGAAAAATCCTCACTTGTTAAACTTGTCAAACAGCTTAAAACCGATTCCAGAGGTCGGGTAAAAAATCAACGTAAATTAGGAATTCCTCAGGCACACAGGTGGATTGAGGAAGCAAACCGTAGGGAACAAAAGAGTAATAATTCAAAAGCAATGTTTTTAGATAAAGAAGACAATAACTTAGTAATAGCATCAGCCCCTCCACCTCCCTTACCAGAATATGAGGCAAGTGAACAAGTTAGTCCACCCCTGCGATATCCTGCTATCACTGTAAGTAGAGACACTACAAAAGCAACACCGTTTGTTAGAGATCCCATTGAGACCAGGTCTCGAACATGAGCAGGAAACTCAAAAGGGGACATTGAGTTATATCAAATGGGTAGAAATTCACGATATATGAGTGAAGAAGAAATATGCCCACTTATAGAAGTGCCTAATCCTCAGGCAGGACAAGAAGGTCAGGACCCAACACTCCTAGTGTATAGACCGTGGACACTGGAAGACATCCGGAAAGCCACAGAGGGAATTCCCCATCCAAAAGTTAATTTTAGAAAATTCTTAGATGACTTACAAGGCATGAGGTTAACTTATAACCTAAACGGAGACGAAGTAGAAAAAGTAGTCAGACAGATTATGGGACCAGATTGGCACATGATCAGTAGCAACTGGAATCCCCATGACGCTGAACATAAACCACTCCCACATAGCAGCGCAGAGTTAGACAACAGAGTGAAAGGTCTTACAGACCAAATCTCTGAGAAATGGAAGCCTAGGGCAGACTGGACTTGCATTAATCAATGAATCCAACAAGATGGTGAAACTATTGACAGATATTATACCAGATTGTTAGAGTGTTTTAATAACCATTGTGGAATGCAGGTTCCTGAAGACCAGACACATGATTCCCCATATGAGCAGCAGTTAAAGAATGCATTTTTGAAAGGCAGTATTGCACCCATAAGCAGTTTTATTACAAAACACATGGTAGATCATCGTACAAGCAGATTACAGTCATTGCTTGAATATGCTAGGCATGCCGAAAGGCATTTTAATAGCAAAAAGAAAAAGAAAGCCCAAGTATTTTCTGTAGAAGATGGAGCGGAAGTTTATGTAGTACAGTCCAGGAAAAAGGGCAGGAGAAATGCCCAGGGAAACAAACAATCTGATCAATGATCAGAGGACTTTGAAGGGTGAAAGTAAAGGGGTGAGTGTTTTAAATGCGGTAAGAAAGGACACTTGGCAAGGGATTGCAAGAAAAACAAGAAGGCAACTACGGAAGATAAGGAGGGTGAGGACTGACTATATGGTAGTCAGGAATCACTAGAAGGGGATAGTGGAGAAAGGACAAATGAGAATGTGATAGAGGGAGTAGAGAATGTGACAGAAGAAATAGAGGAAGTGCAGGAAGTCACGGATAGTGAAGAAAATGAAATATTGGATTTGGCTTTATTGAGCTTAGAGCTCTATTTAGCAGACACAAAACCAGAAGTCACACTCCTGGTAGAAGGGAGGGAAGTCACATTTTTGTGTGACTCAGGGGCCTCACGGACCCTGATACATCCCTCCAAACTGCCAGAGAACTCAGAGTCACCTGATTACATATTAGTGAAAGCAGCTAATGGACAGCTGTATCGGGAGCACCGCTCCCATAATATTGTGATAACTGATCCTGTTTCAGGATTGACCAAGAAAAGCAAAATTGTTGTTTCTGCAAAATGCCCAGTAAACCTCTTGGGCAGAGACCTTATGCAGCTATTTGGTATAGCAGTAGTTCTGACTATGCAGGGTATGGAAGCACAGTGACAAATTGACACCTTTGCAGTGCAATTGGAGGGTAAAATGTTTTATTGGTACAGCCAGGACTTGGTTACGACTGGTCCAGGGGCGGTGACCGAGGAGTTGATGAACGTAGCCATCAGCAAGTTCCCCTCCCTTGACATTGATAAACAGCATTTGTTGTACTGTACTCTGTATTATTGCAGCACACCAAGACCTGACAAGGAATATGAGCAAGAATTGTTTAAAAAACATGCAAACAGATTAGTATTACGTAATCTGTACTGGGACATAGAAGGGAACAGTGTAGTCAGCTGTTCATTGCCCCAGGAATTCTTTACACTTTATAAATCTAATCGATTACCACATGTTAGCTTGACTAAGAACAAGAATGTAAAATGGGCAGACATAGGAGAAAAAGTCACGAGATGGGAAAAACAGACAGAGTTAGAACTGTCAGAACAGGGAGTACAGAAGCAGAAGTTAAATTGAATAATACAGACACACCCAGCTGTACATTTGCAGTCTAGCGAGGACAGCTGATTAGTACTCTTATTGAAAGAGGAAGAAGATGCCTTACAAAGCATACCAGAAACTCTCTGGTCAACAGGAAAATCAGATGTAGGACTT
Organism: Protopterus annectens; assembly: GCF_019279795.1. Classification (NCBI taxonomy): domain Eukaryota; kingdom Metazoa; phylum Chordata; order Ceratodontiformes; family Protopteridae; genus Protopterus; species Protopterus annectens. The sequence goes on along the minus strand of NC_056731.1, from coordinate 1,462,904,066 downwards.
ATTCGTACGGCAGGACCAGTTACTATCACGCCAAAGTCAGCATTTAGACCACAGAAGAGACAATATCCCTTAAGAAAAGATGCAGAGGTAGGAATCAAACCTATAATAGCAGCTTTACTTAAGGAAGGAGTACTGGTGGAATCTCCTGATTCACCATGTAACACACCCTTATTTCCTGTTAGGAAAGCAAATGGAGAATGGCGTATGGTCCAAGATTTACAAGCTGTAAATGACGCAGTAATACCAAGGGCACCTACAGTGCCAGATCCACACACCCTGTTGAATGATTTAAAACCTCAACAGAAATATTTTTCTGTGGTAGATATCAGCAATGCGTACTTTTCGATACCAATACACCCTGACAGCCAACATTGGCTTGCATTCACATTTCAGGGGAAAAGGTATACATATACCCGACTACCACAGGGATATTGTGAAAGTCCAACAATATTCTCACAAGAGATGGCAAGCAACTTGGCGGGATTTACCCCACCAAGAGGCAGTCAGATTTTACTTTATGTTGATGATATCCTGCTGGCAGCCCCCACCCAGCAAGATTGCAAAGAAGATACCATAGTGTTATTACAATTTTTAGCCACTCAAGGACATAAAGTAAACAAAAATAAATTGCAGCTTTGGAGAAAGCAAGTTAAATACCTAGGATATGTAATATCCAAAGAGGGTAGAACATTAGATGAGGACAGAAAAATAGCGATTTTGCAAGCACTGAAACCCACTACCAAGAAGGAAATGATGTCCTTCCTGGGTACGACCAACTTTTGTCCGAGCTGGATTCCAAACTATGCCTTGGAATCTGCACCTCTGACTAACTTGATATACAAGAAGCCTATGACAGCACAAGATTTATTACAATGGACACCAGAAGCAGAATCTGCTTTCTGCAAATCAAAACAGATGATAGCATCCTCATTAGTTTTAGGATTACCAAACTATCATAAATGTTTTTTCCAAACAGTAGATTGTAAGCAAGGTTATATGACATCAGTGTTAACACAGCAGCATGTGGACAAGCAACGCCCCATTGCTTACTATTCATCTCAACTGGACCCAGTGGCATGGTCTTTACTCCACTGTGTACAAGCAGTAGTCACAGCTGCAAAGGCAGTGCAGGCTATGGCCACAGTAGTGTTGTTCCACCCTCTCACATTGAGAGTGACTCATTGCAGTCGCGATTATTTTACTGCAAGAAAAAGTAGCATATCTTTCTCCTGCTAGACATCTTTCCTGTATGACTATAATGTTGAGCCAACCTCATTTGACAATTGAACGATGCACGACTTTGAATCCGTCTACCTAGCTTCCAACTCTTGCAGATGGCACACCGCACAGCTGCCTGCAGGAGATTGAGCAAAAGACACTGCCCAGATAAGATCTTATGGATGCTCCCTTGGATGATGCCGAGGTGACATACTATGTGGATGGCTCGTGCAAAAGGGGTCCTACAGGGCAAACCTAGTAGGGTATGCAGTAGTTTCTGATACTGAGATTATAGAAGTGAAATCTTTACCACACAGTTTATCTGCAAAGGCAGCAGAATTGATTGCCTTGACACGGGCATGTACTTTAGCAAAGGGTAAATGTGTGAACATTTTTACTGACAGCCAGTACGCTTTTTCTACTGTACATGTTTTTGCGCAACAGTGGAAAAATCGAGGAATGATAACATCTACAGGCAAACCGATTAATCATGCACAGTTTATTTTAGATCTTTAAGAATCTATTCAGTTACCTCAGAAAGTAGCTATTTGTAAATGCATAGCTCATACCAAGCAACAGGATAGAATTTCAAAAGGTAATGCGAGAGTTGATACAGCTGCAAAGCAGGCAGCTTCAGCTTCAGAAGTATTTCTTTTGAATGAGGAATTACAACCCTCCGAGATTTTAGACTTAGAAATGTTGAAAACAAGAAACCAATAAATGTTGAAAACAATGCAGACACTTACTACGCAAGTTGAGAAACAAAGATGGATAAAACGAGGAGCAATTCTCGAGAAAGGGCTGTACATCTCCAAAGAGGGAAAACCAATATTGCCATCTAACTTGTTTAGATATGCAGCTTTGTTGAACCATGGGCAGTGCCATGTCTCAACAGGGGGGATGGTATAGTTAGTGAACCGAGTGTTCACAACATATGGATTCATAAACTATACTAAAAATTTTTGTTCGTCATGTCATGTTTGTAATAAACATCATGCACAAGGGGCGTTAAAGCCTAAGCAAGGGAGTTTCCCTACACCACTGTATCCGTTTCATACTATTTGTATGGATTTCATAGAGTTGAACAAATGTGAAAATAAGAAGTACTGTCTTGTCATTGTAGATATGTTTTCCAAATGGGTGGAAGCTTTTCCGACTAAAAATCCAGATGCAGCTATTGTTGCAAAAACCCTTGTTAAAGAAATCATTCCCAGATATGGCATACCAGAAAGGATCTACAGTGACAATGGCACACATTTTATAATGAAACAGCAAAAAAGTCCCTCCTGCGGGTGCAACTGAAAAATTCAAGTAAAAAATAGAAAAAAGCCAGCAGACTGGATCCTTGGCAATAAATCCATTTATTAATATAGACAGCAAAAGAAAAACAGACCGGTTTCGGCTGGTCAATTCTACACAGCCTTCTTCAGTGTAAAACATTCTAACCAAATGCTGTCATTTATATTTCAAACAAAAATACATGATTGGTTCAGCCTAAAACTGCTCATTGAGTTCCGTGGAAACAATCCACCTAGCTTAATAATCTATTTCTTTTCTTTGAAACTTAATAAAGAATGCCAACCTGTTTTATTTTGTTTTTTGCCTTTAATTATATCAATTATTGTAAACGAAAAGTTTGCAGTTGGATGTATAACATGGTGTTTATACAAAGCATTATGAACTCTACCCTTCCTAATGTTACTGATGTGTTCAGAAATCCTGAATCTGAGTGGCCTGGAGGTTTGTCCCACATAAAATGACCCACATGTGCATGTTGCCAAATAAATAACCCAATCCGAGCTACAATTGGCAAAAATCCTAATATACACTATAGGGGAATGTTTACTTGAAAATTGTTTTGTTTTGCTTACTTTTTTGCAATTGACACAATGGCCACAAGGATAGCAGCCAGTTAGAATACCACTTGTAAGTGTAGTTTGTAAGAATTCAGAAGAGTCAGACTCATGGGGATGCTTGTAATGATTGAAACAACTGCTTAGATTCCTACCTTTTCTAAAAGAGAAAAGGCATCTATTGGGAATGATGTTGGATATTTCATGGTCATATTGCAAAATATTCCAATGCCTATGTACACTCTGTATAAGATTATCTGAATTCCTGCCAAAGGTGGTAGTGAACCTCATTGGTTGTTTGACACTGTTGTCATGCTCCTTATAAGATAATAGCTCATTTCTTCTGAGCTTGTTAACCTTATTACTGGCATCAAAAACATTGCCCATTTTGTAGCCCCTACATCTAAATCTATTTATAAGGTCCCTACTCTGCTCCTGGTATGAAGATTAATCAGAACATATCCTTTTCATTCTAATGAATTGTGATTTGGGTATGTTCTTAGCAATATGTGGTGGATGGAAACTGGAGGCATGAAGAATAGTATTATATTCAGGGTGTTTTCTGAACACCTTAGTACTTAAAGTATTGTCTGATAATCTGGTAACCAGAACATCCAAGAAGGTGATAGTCTTAGTATCCTGATGTAATGTGAAATGAAGACCCCATTTATTGTTGTTCAAATAGACCAAAAAATCAAACAATTCCTCAAGTCCCCCTCTCCATACCAACCAACAGTCGTCAAGGTTACATCTCCAGATATCCAGTTGATTCAAATAGATATTATTATGGTTGTTATAAATGAGATCTTGTTCAACAAAGGCCATGAATAAATTGGCATAGATGGGGGCAAATGAAGACCCCATCGCTGTACCCTTGGTCTGCCAATAACAAGTCTCTTGATAAAAAAAGACATTATTTGTTAACACATGAGCAGTCATGTCAAGCAAGAATTCATTATATGCCGCTTGATATAAGCCTGACTCATTAAGCCAGTAGGCCAAAGCCTCCAGGCCACCAGAATGAGGGATGTTGGTATTAAGGGCATTAACATCAAGGGTACACATGCGCCAGTCAGGTTCAAGTTGTGTCTCAGAAATAATTTGTAGAAAGTTGGTAGTATCACATAAACAGGAGCGTATAAGAGATAACAGAGGTTTAACTTGCTTAGTAAGATAAAGGGACAACTTATAAATAGATTTAGATGTAGGGGCTACAAAATGGGCAATGTTTTTGATGCCAGTAATAAGGTTAACAAGCTCAGAAGAAATGAGCTATTATCTTATAAGGAGCACGAAAACAGTGTCAAACAACCAATGAGGTTCACTACCACCTTTGGCAGGAATTCGGATAATCTTATACAGAGTGTACATAGGCATTGGAATATTTTGCAATATGGCCATGAATTATCCAACATCATTCCCAATAGATGCCTTTTCTCTTTTAGAAAAGGTAGGAATCTAAGCAGTTGTTTCAATCATTGCAAGCATCCCCATGAGTCTGACTCTTCTGAATTCTTACAAACTACACTTACAGGTGGTATTCTAACTGGCTGCTATCCTTGTGGCCATTGTGTCAATTGCAATAAAGTAAGCAAAACATAACAATTTTCAAGTAAAAATTCCCCTATAGTGTATGATATTAGGTTTTTTGCCAATTGTAGCTCGGATTGGGTAATTTATTTGACAACATGCACATGTGGGTCATTTTATGTAGGACAAACCTCCAGGCCACTCAGATTCAGGATTTCTGAACACATCAGTAACATTAGGAAGGGTAGAGTTCATAATGCTTTGTATAAACACCATGTTATACATCCAACTGCAAACTTTTCGTTTACAATAATTGATATAATTAAAGGCAAAAAAACAAAATAAAACAAGTTGGCATTCTTTATTAAGTTTCAAAGAAAAGAAATGGATTATTAAGCTATGTGGATTGTTTCCACAGGACTCAATGAGCAGTTTTAGGCTGAACCAATCATGTATTTTTGTTTGAAATATAAATGATAGCATTTGGTTAGAATGTTTAACACTGAATAAGGCTGTGTAGTACTGACCAGCCGAAACTGGTCTGTTTTTCCTTTGCTGTCTATATTAATAAATGGATTTATTGCCAAGGATCCAGTCTGCTGGCTTTTTTCTATTTTTTACACATTTTGGAAACCAAACCATACAACAGTTGGCAGATTTTTTGGAATTTCTTTAAAGAATCATTGTGCGTATCACCCTCAGTCTGCAGGATTAGTAGAGAGACACAATGGAATTTTAAAGACTAAGTTAAGGAAGCTTATAGAAGATAGACAGAGAAATTGGGTGTACTGTCTGCCCCTGGCACTGTTGAGCAAGAGAACTGTCCAAATGCAAAAGGATTGACTCCTTTTGAGATATTGTTTGGGCGGGCATATTATATACCTCAGTGGAAACCTCTCATGTCCGCAGACCAGGAAGCCGTCTGTACACTTGCAGAGTATATGCAGAAGTTATTGAATTCTAAACATTTGCTGCAGTTAAATTCTGTTTCAGATAAAGAACAAACCAGACCATTGGAAGTAGCAGTGGCCCCAGGCACTTGGGTCTGGGTGAAAGTCATCAAAAAGAAAAACTGGACGACACCGAAGTGGGAAGGTCCGTACCAAGTGCTACTGTCAACACCCACCGCAGTTAAGATTGCGGAGCGAGCATCTTGGATCCACTTGACACACTGCAAACTGGTTAAAAACTTTGAACTGAACAAAAATCTTTTACTGTTACACAACAAGAACAAAAATGGCAAAATCCAGTGCAAACAGGAATGCAAAACAACCACAGAAATATTGCATGATCATCCTGTTAGCTATACTGGTGACAATAATCTTTTTGCTGTGGCCCTTCCTTTTTCCAGCCACACAAGCTGAACTGAATAAATGTGATGCGTTACTCATAGACTGGCACCCGAACTTTAACACGTACCAAGCAATCAAATATATGTATGCTGAGACTTTTAATGTTTCAAATTGCTGGATCTGCACAGCTTTACCGACAGCATACGGGGGAATATTAATGACTGCATTCCCCCTAGGGGTCAATGAGACCTGGGAAAACTTCATTTATGATACCACAACTAATAAATCACAAGATAATATAGCATGGCACTTGTCTGTTCCACAGAAAGGAAATGTGTGTTTTTACAAAAATGATACTGTTCAGGTGGGTTGGAGCAATTGCAATGTGACTGTTCCTTATAAATGTTACACCAAAGCAAATAATGTAGGTTCTTATTGTAATACAGACTATGTTTCATTTCTTGACTTGATGCATAAAACAATTAATGAAGTACAACATAATTCTGTTGTTTTTAAGCAACTGTGTATAATTGATAGGAAAATGTTTCATGCAGGGCAAGCATATGTCAGCAGCAAAGTTGCTACTAAGGTAGAGGATTGTTATTTTGTGTGTGGCAAAAAGGCATACAAATGGTTACCTGAGAATTGGTCCGGCAGTTGTTTTTTGGGTTACCTGGTTTCGGCCATATGACACACTGCAGTTTTGCCTCGAGGTAAAATTCAAAATGCCAGAGAGGTCACCAAGAAACCTGTTAAGAAACCTGAGAATCCAGTGGCACAAATCGAAGTGGGCTGGAAAAACTATCATTCCATGAGCAATAAACTGACACATATGGACTTGAGTGACACTGTTATATCATGGGCAGGCATATTACCAGCATATGGAGCAGTGAAATCAATTTGGGAGCTGAGAAAACTGTCTAAACTCCTCAAAGTAATGAGCAATGCAACTTTTTCCACTCTCGAATTAATAACTGATGAACTGAATGCTATGAGAACTGTAGGGCTTCAAAACTGCATGGCTCTCAAATTTACCCTAGCAGCGAAAGGTGGTACTTGCGCTTTAATCCAAGAAGAATGCTGTTCATACATTCCTGACAATCAGCATGAGATAGATAACCACCTTGAGGTGATTCAGCAAGTGTCAGCCATGAGAAAACCAGGCCCAAACCCACTGATGGACTTTTTCCAGAAATGGTTTGGAGGGTGGGGTACCATCCTAATGAACATCCTGATTGCCATTTGTCTGGGAATGCTCCTGTTAGGAGTGTGTGTTTGTTGTGGCATCCCCTGCATGAAAAGACTGATCAAAGATTTTATTGACATGTCGGTTTCTGAAACCTTGTATCAAAGTACTGAGTTTGAAGAACTGTTGAAGACTGAAACACTTTCATAAGTTTAAACTGAATGACTCTCTTAACTGCAGATCCTGAGTGGAAGAGGTTAGGAGAAGAAACAAACTGTTTATGCTTTTTGAAAGTAGAATAAAAGTATTAATAGGAGGGAAATGTTAGAAAAATATGTATTAATGTGTGTATTAGTGCTTTTAAAAACCTAATAGGGTTAACACATTTATTCTATTTCATACTGCATAAATCCATATAAACTGCGAATGCTTTCTGACCATGCTTTCTGACCTTGTATTTTGTCAGCACAGCTGAAATCTTGCTTATGCCTTTGGAAATTTACTGAGAAGCAGATGATTTTCTGCTTAGTTAGGAAAATAATGAATAGAACAATACCATTTCTATAATGTTATTAAACTTAGACAATTAGCCCTGTTTGTGCTATGAGAACATACACAGCTGCAGAAATGATAGATAAGTAGAACAAAGACTGCTTGAAGAATATGAACTATAATCTGTGTTTGCTTTGTGCTTGAATTAGCAGAGTACCTTGAAATGTAACACAGCACTGTAGAAATAATTGTAACTAGCTAGTGGTCTCCAAGGCCATGTTATTTTTCAAAAAGTTTCTCACAAATCTAGTAATGTAATGTCATGTCAGCAGAAAATCATGAACAACATCTGCTGTAAGGAACAATATTGTAGGCTTGTACTTGATTACGTCAACTTAGAAGGCAATGTCTTGTAAAACAGTATAAGAATGGCTTACTTCCTGTTACTAATCAGACAAACTCTGTATTTTTGCATGTTTTTGTCTCCTTGCTGCAAGAATTAAAAGTGCCTTAACCTGAACCTTACGTGTATTGGTCTTTGAAATTTTTTCCTTTGACATCCCTGTATGTTTAAAATATTGAATTTCTTAAGCTTTAAATCTCAGAATAGTTATTGAATTGCCCCATACAATTTACCTGTCAATTACAATCTCATTTTCCATCCTTATTCTCACTTCTCTTCTTTTTGAAAATGGTTTTACTTTCAGTTTTTTGCTGCTCTCCTTTTTTTACCTGCTGTCACTGCTGAGTAAGTTTTAGCTGCTGCAGTCTCTTCTGCCACAAAGTTGGAATCCTTAGTTTGTTGCTGCTATCCTCTTTTATTTTCTGTCACTGCAGCATAAGTTTTAACTAATACATTGTCTGCAATCACATAACCTGATTCTTTCTCCACATTACCATACTCACCATTTCCAAAAATGTTATGTGCCATCTCACCTCATGAAACAGCAGAACTGTCATCTAGATCATTCAGCTCAATTATTTTCAACAGAACATCATTTGCAAGCCCTCCTGATGTAAGTTTTGTTATTTGCCCTACATCAATGGACTTGCTTACTTCATTCTGCACTGATACAGCTCAACGCTGCTCACTTGTAGCATTCACCATACAGGAATCTTTAACCACATTATGATTCTTCATATTGAGCACATTGTATTCCAAATTCTCATTTTCCACTTACAAGCTCTCCTCCTCCATGCTGCTGCTTCTCTTAGACTCCATTCTTGTTGTTGTAGCAGCCCTCCAGTGCCATCTAGCAACTCCAAAGAGAAAACAGTAGGGAAAATGTACTAATGCCTAGCCAAATGTTTCCTAGTAGTATAAATACCACCTCATGTCTCCCCTAAAAAGAGGCTACTAGCCTAGTGTGACTAACCCAGTCAACTAAGGATTAATAAATAACAATTCTAAAAGGTAAAATATGGAGTATATCTTCATTTCATTCATGGTATCACAAACAGTAGATAAAGATCCCTAGCACAGAAAATGTATTGCTGATATAACACAGCAGCAACAGCTGTGGCTACTTGAAATTGACTGACCTAGCCACGTCTATTGAGTAATCATTATTCACTGGAAATCACTAATGCTCTGAATGCTCATTTGTCTATTATTTTTGTTTTACAGGGATGCTGCTTGCCTTGTGTTAGTTTTGAAACTCATTCTAGCTGCAGAGATATTAGTCAACTTATATTATCTGTCCCCAGAATCACTAAATGGTTCTTCCAATGTGCTGCATGCCCAAGCTGTACTACAGTATTACAATCTTCAGAAAGACCTCTCTGTACAACATTTTAATAAATGTGCTCATGATAGTTGAAGTGCATGTCAGGGCACTCACATTTTCCGGCATCTACAAAAGTAATTTAATATAATTTTAATGCATTTGTTTGTTAAATGGGTAAGTAAACTGGTTATCATTGACCCTTGTTAGTTGCAACTTGGGCCACAAGGACAAGAGTGAATACAATATATATATATATATATATATATATATATATATATATATATATATATAGATATATATAAGGTTTATTGTAGCAAATCAAACTTCATAGTTTTAAATGGGGGTGAAAATGGAGCAACTAGACACAAATGGCAAAGACATGGGGAGTTCATGCAAACTACACTTAGGCAGTGACAAGAAGTCAAGATTGAATCCTACCCCAAGAAGTACTGAGATAGAGGTCTTAATCACTTTGTCCTCATATTACACATATTAACAAATCATTCACCTCTCAAATGATCAATCACAATGTTTTTCACGTTAAACCTATATGCAGGAGACAGACAATGATGCCAATCTCATTCATATAGACCTCCCATCTCATCTACTGGACAAACGGTGCTTTCCTGCAATCTTCAGGAGTTAACACAAGCATATCCCCCTAATCTTAACAAGAGGAAGCCAAGTTCTTGATCCACTTCTTCACTGTATCCTTCTTCCAAAATACTGACTAACATTCATTGAGAGAGTTGTCATAAATATGTAATATTTTCCACTGGTCCGTTTTCCAGCTGTCTTCATCTTTTTTAGAACTCACAGCAAAAATGTATCTGCCATTTGTAGCAACTCTAGTATGCTGGTTTAGGTCAGTGGTATTCATGAAATTTATTATGCAGGCAAGGGCTTGACTCCTGTACATTTCTATGCATAGAAAGTGACAATGTGGGATGAAAAGAAAAAAATCTGCTGAATCTTTTTTAAACCCAGTACCTTGGTAGACAGGGATTCACCCCAAACTACTGCTCAAGTGACCTAGATTTGATTAACAGCTTGGGCATCTGAGGTGCTGACAGGGATGGGTGGGTAAGCCCATCCTTGACTGGAGAACATTCATCTAAGAGCTCCATGTGGGGAGGCATGTTTTTTAGAGGAGAGATGGGAAAAGGAGTAGCCCTTGACATAAATCAGGCAATTGCAGAGGAGGGAGTAATGATGAGGTAGATCATAAGTGAAAAAATCTCCTGGTGGAAGCAGTCAATAGCAGAAACCCCAGGATGCCCTTATGTTCTGCACCAGCCCTAGCTTTATAACAGAGATAGTCCAGGGAATGTAGGAGAAGCTGGTATGCTGGTTATTGAATGGATTCCCTGGGGTAAGCTAGTAGGAATGAAGCAGACGTGGCCCACCAAAAAAAAAATCTTGAGTAACATATGCTATCAAAGAACATAGAAATAAATGGTAAAAAAACAAAACAAAAAAAAAAAACAAAAACAAAAAAAAACAGACACCAAACGCATATTCTGCTTTATTCTGCATCAGAAAAAGAAGGCAATACAGTTAATGTTTGAAAAGACATTAATAAGCTTGCTGGAAAAGTAAAAATAAATGACATTACAGTTTAATCTACCCAGAATGGGTTTTCCTAATGCATAAGAGAAGCATTGTTGACTTTTTCCCATATCCATCATACATTGGGACATTTGAATAACATATGCAGGTAATCATCATTGATGACATTACATTTCCAGCACTGCGCCTCCTTGTGGGTTCTGATAAAATCTTTCAGAGAGGTGACTTCCCAAAAATGAATCTTTTTAAAGTCTGTAAACCTCATAGTATGTATGTGGTTCCATACTCAAGTAATTTGAATGCAGCTTTCCCAGATCTTTGTTGAGACCTGTATATCTAATAGGAGGTTCATAGGCTAGCAGCCCTAGAGCACTTACAAGCCTAGCCATGTTAATCCCAAGTTGCCCTCTTTGTTCTTATTCAGTGAAGTATTTTGCAGAGCTAATCTATGGTGAACACCAACTCCCCCTGTCCATGAGGGACACAGGTGCCAACCCTGTGTTTGTGGTCTTCCATTCATTTGTCCAGGTTGTGCTTGAATAAGGCCAGTGAGGAGCTCTGTTTTACATGAATTGGAAGTTTGTTTGAGAGGAGCAGCAGTCTCTTGGAGTCATATTTGTCTGTCTGGCATGTTCTGGTAATGCCTCTCCTCTGGAATAAACTTCCAATTCATGTGAAGTAGATTTCCTCACCAGCACTGGAATTATATAATGCTAAGTATATTACAGATTGGGAGTGATTTCTAACATTGAGAAGGTGGGGCTTCCAGACAACTGACTCAGTAGGGGAGGGACTTTTATCTATCTTATTCTCTGTGTGTACAAGCTGAAAATATTGCCACCATTTTAGTCTGTTCTTGCCACAATGATCTTGACATCCAGCAAAGTTAATGGGTGTGCTAGATCACTGAGCTATAGTCTGTACCAGAATAAAGTTTAACCCTTTATCTAATCATGCCATACTAGTGAATAATTTCTCACTGACTCCACTTTCAAATGCCAGATAAATGTCCATCTACTTGTAGCAAGTCCATGTGCACTTAGATCTTCTCCATGCCTTTATCTTATCATCCTATCTCCCTGGGTACAAATCTTCCTTTACACCTTGACTGGTAATATTCAATTAATTTTTATGCACAGGGTGAGTTCTGGAATTACTCAAATACAAATGAGTTTTGTTCCAGTGAATATAGAATGGACCAAAACCTGCTGCTAGTGCATATTTTGATAAGGCTTCTGTAATGTTTTAATGCCATTAGTTTTTTTTTTCCTGGAGAGTTGAGGGTGCTTTCCATCCAATATAGAAATCATCAGTATGTGCTATAGTTAATTTACTGTAATGTAAGTGGAGAGATAGTGTGGCTTACAAATAAAATCTGTCAGCAGAACTCTGTGGATCTTTACAGGTCTGTTTTAAGTATCCCTATCTCCACTTTTATTTTAAAAAATTAGGCTGAGAAAACAGAACAGATATATTCATGTAGTAAATCAAAGATATTATAATGTAAAAGTAAAATAAAACTGTAAGTATTCAATATTTCTATGAATTAAAAGTTAAGAATGAGATGACCTGGTCATAACCCAACTTGGTAAATAATAAAAGAACACTTCTGATGAAGTCCCTTGCAGTTGGGGAAGAAAGCACTTAACTTATGGAATATTATTTAACCTGTGGTTTTTGAACTATTAAAGTGGTGTATTTCTACATTGTGCCTGCTTGTTCCATTTGCTGGTTTGGTTCTTAAATATAATTTGAATGTCAGCTAGTACACTTTTTAGGGTATTTTCTTTTATGAAACAATTCACCTGGACTGTGTCTATAAAACTTCAGTTTTAATCAATTCAATACACATTGGTAAAACTAACATAAAATGAAATACATCTGGATCTCATAATTATCATTTTCCTGAATAATCTAGGAAATAAGCAACAAATGCCTTTCCTCTCCTGTATTTAGGTTTAATTATGATTTATTCTATGTAAAGTATTTTTAAACTCTCCTATCACTTGCCAAGTGGTATTCATGCATTCTTTTTGTTTTGAGTCAAACAAAAAATAAATAAATAAATGTTCACTTCTAATTTCATGTATCATATTTGACTCCCCCTTACACTTTTAACCAAGATGCTATGTTATTGCATTTAAAATCCTGTGAGCCTGCTGCTCAAATTCTAAGCCAAATAGTATCCTCATTTCAGCTGCAAACATAATTTGCTGGATTCCATAAAATTTGCAGAAGCTATTTTTATGGACAGTGCAGCATGGCAAAGGAAGACATCAGTACACCAGCTGTGGATGCAGTTTCAGTAAACATGCTGAAAGCAATCCAAGTACTTAGCTATTCAGCATAGGATAATTACGGATTCTACACTGGCTGTCTGATTCCAAAACACATTGCACATGCCCAATGCAATTTAAATGCAACAAAACTGCAATACGGACTCTGTTTCAGAAATTCTTGGCTTATGTTAAATGGCCTACAAGAAACTTAAGCTACTACTGCAGATTTTGCCATATTCCATAACAATACCCCCCCCAAAAAAAGTAAAGACACATGCAACCTACAGTTAATAAAGCACAACTAGTGCACCCTAGAAGGAAGCCAACTAGAGTCAGAGCAAGGCTGCAACTAAACCAGTTATCTGACCAATAAATATTCAACAGGTACCAGCTAGACAGGCAGCTGGTATAGGCTGTATGTAACATGTATGCCTCACACACACACACACATTTGTGCATACTCTGCAAGGAAACCCCACTCCCCTGAAAACAAAGTGTGTCGCAGCCTGGGTGTATTTGCATCTCAGACATTCCAAAATCACATGGAGGATACTGTGGGAGTGTCACAGACAGCCACCAATTGTATCCTGGAAAAATTCCTGGCGGCAATGTGCAACAATGTGGATGACTATATCCACTTTCCACCCATTCCCATGCAGTGGAGAACTGTAATCTACCACTTTTATAGCACTTCCCCTATATACTCAGTGCAATAGATTGCACACATATCCATACCAAGACACCAGTATATTCTGAAGCATATCGACACATAAACAGAAAGAGCTGGCCATTCCTGAACTGCCAGTTTGTGTGTGCAGCAGATGACAGCATAAGAAACCTTATGGTAACACATCCTGGAAGTGTCCATGATACTGCCATATGGAGGGAAAGTGGACTGAGTGCTGCATTCCAGCAGGGGGAAATACCTGATGGGCTACCACTACTGGGTCCTAATGACCCCGTACTGTGAACCATCTTAACCTGCAGAGCAGGCCTATAATAGAGAACACGCAACTGACAGAAACCCTATAGTACGTGAGTTTGGTATACTGAAAGTTATAAAGCTACATAGGCTGACAGAATGGGGAGACAAAGGCCCAAAAATAGGGACACATTTTAAATATTGCTCTTATAAACTTAGAAAGTTACTAGAATAACAGAATTTGTGTTAGCATGCTTTTTCTGAAGGATTTGAAGCCTGAAACTCAAATTCATGTCATTATTTAGTGACTTTAATTCTTAGATCATCCCAGTGATTTGTCAAAAACACAAATTTTATGAGGAACAGAGCAAAAATATGAGGCAAACATCTGGACATTCTGTGAAAATCTGTACAGTTGAGAGATATGGTCTGGACACATCAGGGGTGCACTGTAATACACATCTGAGAAGGTTGCAAGGATGATAACAGCGTGCAACATTCTGCACAACATACTTACTAGAGCACACTGAGGTCTTCCAGCTGTAGGTGAGAGTAAACTACTTCAACAACCACAGATGTCTGAAGATGACATCCCACAGGTATCAGAGGAAGAGCAGGAGGACAAAGGGCAAAATACACAGGCATAGACATGTAGGGTGAGACCACAAGTGCAGACCCAGGTAACACAGCAGTGTGTAACCCACAACTTTGAGTCATGACAAGCCACAAGTACATGAGTACACAAATTAAACATTGATGTCCATGTGTTGCCCCACCACAGCAGCACAGATTGCATCTAATGACAATTACCCAATAAATGTACACACTGAGCATTGCACATAATGCCATGATCACTTTTAACATTATGAACATATACAAATCGATCAGAACAGGGATCATCAACTCAGGGCACATCTAACACAGGTATGCACACAGGCTCAGATTGTATCAGTATATGGCACACCTTATTATGCTGAAAAGGAGAAGGCAGGAAAAAATAAAGCAATATGGAAGGATAAACACATTCAGCTAAGGCTGCATGGATCAGGCAATGACAACAAACAAGGCAAACATTGGTGACACTGACAAAAAATGAGAAGTGAAAGTAAATCAGAAAACAGAAGAAGGATGAAGAAGGGATGATCGTAGATACCCTGCATGTGAAATGCAAACTGTCACATACAGTATAAACTTTACATGTACCCACATCATCAAAACAACATTTACACAACCCACTTAAAATATGCATGAAATCCAGATGTGTCTACATAAGAATGATACACAGGCAGATTGTGTACTGTATAACCTTCAGATCTGCAGTATACAGCAGTGCCAATTGGAAATGCATCATCACTGGGGTTTACCAGATTAGACAAGCATGTTCAATAACAATGGACATGAAGGATATGCTTGGGAGTGTCACTCTAGCCATTCACAATTAACAAGAACACTACAGTAACACATATGCAGGCACAACACTGATAATCACACCTGTGTCAGATGTCAAATGGTAGCACTCCTCACTAATATAGGATGCTGTGGACATGTAGATCCAATGTCTCCATGGTCCTTGATAACAGTCCTCTCCACTGCTGCAACCTGGGGATTAACATCCATGCAAAACAGTCTTGAGCCACTGTCAGAAAGCCATGCCAAATGTTGACATTATTCATTTGTTTCACAGGGTCTTGCATCTGTGACTACCATCTGCCAAGGGTGGCAGTCCATCTGATGGCCCATTGCTCCTATGTCTTAATGCCCACATCTAGCCAGCTGATTATGGTTGATGCATCTGTAAGCTAGAAAAGTGAAATATGTACAGATACAAAACACCCATAAAATGCAGGGAATATTTTGGCTATGGAAGAATAAACCAATATAGCCATCCTATAAGCCAGATGCCGCAGCCTAAAGCAGCCTTCAACAGTTTGTCAACATGTGACCAGACTTTCATTCACCCAGCAAGTACAGACAAAGGGAAGCCATTTCCCTATAGTACCTTTAATAAAATACATGCATTGGATTATGTAGTCACAGATATGTACTACACATTTGGTGTATCGTATACATGCTTGTACCACAATACAGTCAGTGGCACTGTTAACAGCATGCATGTCATGTGTCACATAGTTATATACATAATATTATTGTTTTCCCACAAAAATTCAGACATGACATATAAAGTACAGTACAACTACACACTGCAGGTTCCAATTCAATCTGCAGTATGGATGCATAGAAAAACAATAACTGCAGATTGTGCAGGTGTCACACACATCCAAGTTATACACATTGATTATGTCATCTATAATGAAAGTGTACACACACACACACACACACACACACACACACACACACACACACACACACACACACACACACACACACACACACACACACAAAACATACAAATGCCAGAGAAAAGTTAAGTATTCCTACACTGGATGCATTGCACACAGATTTACTATAAACACTGGCCTGAAGGCATACCATTCAACTGTTCCTGAACTGTAATATCTATTATTATCTAATTTTTCTTCAATGTCCAGCTTATTATTTGTGATCTTATCATTTTAGCAAATAATTGAGAATTATGAGTGCTAAACAGTACCAATTATTATAGTTCCAGATCTATTACATAAATTGCCTGTTGCGTCAGATCCCAGTTATGGATTACCTTTCCCTGGAATAATGGCAGTAATTAACACCTACCCTTGATGTTGGCCATTTGTTCCTCATTAGCTTTTGCCTTCACCCTGAATTTGTATTCCCCCCCAACAGCTGACCATCAGCTGCACATCAGCTCCTGTCTTCAAGCATCAGGTTTACTATACCCATTCCCACCTATCCTGGGCCAAACCTGACCCATGTCCAGGACCAGTGAGGAGATAAGGACTTTGGAGCAGTATCATTATGCTGCTGGGGTCTGTGCATAACTGACCACCCTGTGGCAGCCTTGCAAACTCTGCAACTGCCATCTTTGGGAGGTGAATGCATGCTTTCATGCAAGTGTAAACTCTTGACTACGAGGTGCACCACTTATGCAATGCATACCTCACCAATCTCTTAACACTGCTTTGCTGTAGCAATCTTAGGCTGCTTCCTCCACCCCATAATAGGCAAGATGACATTGACAGCTTAGTCCTGTCCTTCCTCTGTGGCACTTCCAACTCCTGTATTGCCAATTGACATAATCACCTGTGGCAAAAGATGAGCTTTATCCCTCTGTGCTATCGTGCTGCTTTGACCCAATTGTTTGAGATGACTGGGTGATAGCCTTGCCTGAAGCTGTAAATGCAAATACAGTCAACAATAACCACAGCAGCACAAAGCACATTTTATGATGTGTTCATGATTAAAACATATCCAAAACATCACAAATTGACATACCCCACAACATGAAATCATGAATAAACACATGAGTAGTATGTCAACAACCTCTTCAGGCCTGTAAGCCCTAATCTGTTGGCTCACATGGTTTAAGACCTATATACCTAATTGTATTATATAATCACTGATAAACATCTTAGGCCCAATATAATAACAACTGTATGCATTTCCAGTGTGTGCCAACCATGGAAATGTATGCCACCCAGCTAGACATACTGCAAAATATACAACAGTTTATAAATGTTAACACTATGTTATATAATTTAACTTAGATTAATTTGAGAATCATCTATAACAAAAATCACAGCAATACTACACTAAGTGAATCCAGGAAGGGACTCAGCTGTGAACTGATTTCACCAACTGTCTCTGGGACTTCTCTGTGCCAAGTCATCATAATGGTAGTACACATGGACTCCACTGCAGCAATCTTTCTCCTTTGGTAGATCATTCCATGCATTTTTAAGAAGGAATAAATTAGCTTTTCCATATAACAAATGGGTAGACAATTATAGTGCCTAAGAAGGGAAGTATGATCAAGATTCTTCTTTTATTCCTGATACAGATGCCCAAAAATGACCCTGACATTGTGACACACTCATCATATCCTTAATAACCGAAACTGAAACAATCCTCAGAGACAGCAAAGGTACAGGAGATAGCATATAACTGTGTTCTTGAATACAGTATAATAGAGTGGAGCTTAAAACCTCTGCTACATAAAGATATACCAGAATTATTCCCTGACCCTCTTCAAATGCAATTTGGATCACTGGATGGGGAATCGTGAATTCACACCTGGGGTATTGCCTACCTATGCCCCTTATGGAGAGGAGCAGTCTGTAAGATATTGAAGACATAGGCACAAATCCATGCCACCCTCTTGCCCCTAGGAGCCATATATTGGGTAAAATTAAGTTATATTGGCTAGGCTTGTAAGGGCTGTTATGCCATTAGCCTATGAACCTATAAGGGACACATATTAGTGCAACATGTTTGTATCTCTCCACTATAAAAAGCTATGTACAGGTGAAAAATGCAAGACATAATGCGGAACTGCTAATATCGCAAGCCAAATATGTCACTGTAAAGTATGGATAAAGTAATGTAATACATGGAGTCAGCTATATTTATTAAAACTGTTGGACTCACATGGCATCAGATTTGTCAGTGAACCAGACAGATGACATTGTCAGTGTTCAGTACAGCAATCAACATCATCACAAGGTGAGACTGACATTACTGGACAGGTTGGATCAACTGTCTATGTTACTCTAATGCAGTCTAGGGTACCCAAGCTGATGGCTCACACTGCATTCTAGTTTTTCCCTACCACTTTTGGAAACAGTTGGCCCTGCTTGCTTCACATAGGAGACTTCTGGGGTGACACCAACATGTGAAGGTGAAGGAGCATGACTGTGACTTGACTGTCTGGTTGATAGGATGGTAGCGGAAGTGTGTCTACACTGGAGCACAGACATTGATGTCCAATGGGCAAAGTTGGTTCTGCTGACAGGGGGCCTTGCTTTCCTATTTGGCAATCTGCTAAGCACAGTCAGGGAATGTAGAACTTTGCTAGTACTATGGCACTGATGTAGTACTGTACAAGTCAGGGTTTCTACTGACCATGATACAAATAACATACGTTCATTCTGAGCAGCCAATGACGCCATTACCCCACTGTGTCTGTGCTCATGTCCTTCATGCAGCACACCCAGCTTGAGTGCAACATTTCTTATTTATTTTATTTATTTATTTGCAGTTGGTTTACCACAATAGTTCATTGGGCCAAGAAGAACCTGTTTTCAATGGAGTCCTGGGGAGAAAAACAAACAAAATTACAAAGATTTTGGTTACAGTAAGTAACAGAAATATTAGTAAAAAGAACAACAAAATTACAATCAAAGTTCTGGTTACACTAACTACAGAAGTACAAGTAAAACAATGCATGATAAAAATACAATTTCTGAGACAAAAAGTCAACATTGTGAATTTTGAATAGATATTTACAAGTGGATTGGTTCCTACTATACCAATGTATAAGACAGGAGATTGAGGTACCTGAGATGTCAGAGTTGTTGAGAGGAGAAGAGATTATGTGGGGTGGGAGCAGAAACATTCCCACTGAGATATAAGGTGTGAGTGAAGTAAGTTTCTAAAGGAGGAGAGGTTTGTGGTGGTATGAATAGATTGTGGTAGAGAGTTCCATTGACATGCAAGGGCAAAGGATAGGAAGTTTATGTCTGGGGAATGGATAGGTTTATACAGTTCTATTAGGTTTTGATTGTTAGATCTTAAGAGTCTTTCAGGGAGGTGCATTTTAAAGGTTGAGGATAGGGTGGGACAGAGGGAGGGGCTGAAAATGAGTTTGTGTGCATGAATAAGTTGAATATAGGTGAGATAGTTAGGCAGTTCTAACCAATTTAATTTGTGAAGAGCTACACAGTGATGGGTAGAAGACTTGTGGTTTGTGGCAAATATGGCAATTTTATTATAGCAAGAGGAGAGTTTTGTCTTTAGAGAGGATTGTAGGTTTGTTAGAAGTGCAGCACCATAAAGAAGAGAGGGGATGAGTAATGTGGTAGAGATAATGAAGTTAGTAGAAGGAATGAGGTAGTGATTGTGGCAGTAGAGCATACCAATTTTCTGGTATTTTTTTTGTATTTATTTGTAGGTGGGAGTTGAATTTGAGCTGGTCATCGAAAAGGACACCTAGTAGTTTGGCCTCAGATACTAATTCAAGAGATGTGTTGTTTTGGCTTTTGATAGAGAACAAATTTTTTATCTATACCGGATGTTTTAGAAGGGGTAAATAACATTAGTTTAGTTTTTGAGGCATTTAGTGCTAGGTGATTGTCTAACATCCATTGTTCGGTGGTAGAAAAAGCATGCTGTGTTAGCTTTATGAATGTGGGGGTGGAGGTGGCAGAACAGATTATAGTTGAATCATTGGCATATTGGATAAATTGAATGTTGGGGATTGAGCGGTGGAAATCATTATGAATATATTGGAGAGGAGGGGACCCAGTATGGAAACCTGTCGGACACCAGTGGGTGTGTTGAGGAAGGAGGAGGTGTTTTTTTTTTTCCATTTGAATGTTTGCTGATCTGTGTCATGGGCAGATGCGCAGATGTTAGATCCATGAAGCTGCTGGGAAAATTCAGTTGCCTGTAGGAGTAGGTGGACATCCTCTGACACCTGCATGTACATACCAGGTGCACACTTACATCTTTTGTGACAGCCAGTATCATTGTCTTGTGAGGAGCTGTCATCATCATCATCATCATCAGCAGCAGCAGTCTCAACTTGGGTCTGTTGCTCACAGGCCTCATCCTGTCCACCATATAATGTCCCATCATTGTCAGAATTGTTGGACAGGTTTCCCTCCACATCTGAGGCTACAGCTCCATCCACATGACTATCAACATCTTGGCCACACTGTATCAGCATGTCTCTGTGCTGTGTGTCAGGGGCCATGCTAACATACTGAGACACATAAGATCCCACATCATGATCACTGGACCGACTAATGGAGGATACATATAGCTGTGTGATAAAAAAGGAGGATGACACAGATCAGGACGATGTGCATGCATCACATGCTGGAGATCACTAAAAGCATATGATACATATATCTCACTGCAATGTTACAGATAATATTAACTTACCATTAGGTCTTGTCTTTGTATGGGTGACAGAATCTACATAACAGGGAGGTGACAATTAGGTTACATAGCCAACATACATGATATATATGACACACACCTGGCAAGTCCTCATGGGAAGACAGTGTGGTAGAAGAGGGAAGAACTTCAATTATTGTAGGAAAAAAGTCAGCATTATTAATCATGCCATTGGTAGTATGAACCATTCATACATACAGTAGGTTTTATGTAGACATACCACTTGTTTGTGCAATGATGATGATGATGATGATGATGATGATGATGCAGTCTAGGATAAGAATGAGTAGATGAATGCAGTACAATGGAGGACAACTACAGGAGTAACAGCAATGAGGTGTATGAAAGATAGGTAATAACATACCACTGACAGACTTTCACTGTTGTGAGACTTTGTGTTGTACTCTGGATCCTGCATTGGTAAAGTAAAGAGAAAGACAGTACAGTCATGTATGCAGGCAACAGAATAATGATAGCATGACATATATGTCACAGTAACAGGGGCTGCAGATACTCACATGATAGACTTTGCACCTGTTAGCCAAATGTCCCTGTGTAAAAAAAAAAAAAAACAACGTTAATGTCATATATTACAGGTCTGCTGCACACTGCTGCAAACTATGAACCTGTTGAGCTAACATACTCTGTCTGCCTGTACCTGCACCTGTATAGCTTGGGCCCACACTGAAAGTACCTGTAGTGTACAATGTTAGGAAAATATCAATATGACAGTAAACAGCAATGCCATTACATGAGGCTGAGGCAATATCAGGTAGTGGTCACAGTAACACTTTATGGAGACACTCACCTGCCATTGATGGACCTATGAATATTAATGCAGACAGTAATACATTTTGGTTGCATTGCTCTGTCTGTAATGCAGTTGTCTGACTACATGTCATTACACTTATGTTCATCGTCATCACCCTGTGTGGATCTGTGTGTACGATTCAAATCTGCTGCTTTAAATTCAAAATGACAATACATGAATATTCATGCAGCAATAATAAGTGATGACTTACTCCATAGTCATCCATGTCATGCAAAGTAAAACATATATGTTTGGCTGGAACTCCTGCTTCTATCCCACCCCAGGTATATGTCACATCCCACTTGCCATATGCAGGGAGGCAAGAAATATTATGATCTCATCAGGGGACTCAATGGTGGTCTGCACCAGTGGCATCCCTCAATCGATCATACCATTGTAACCTGTTGGTTGCATGGAGGAACATGTCAGAGCAGCATTGCTGACAGGCCTCATGGGATTTATTATATCATCCAACAGCATTAATCATGTTGGTGATGCCAGCCCACACCTCATTCCTCCATACTGTATTCTCTGCATATATCCATTCTTGTTGTCACAGAGCATCTAGTATGATGTCATTTTCCCATGGAGAGAAATTGCCACCACTAAGTCTGTTTGCCTTCTGAATGACAGTGGTATGTACAAAATCATATTCATGTGGGACCCCAGTTATGGAGATGATTATGTGGACAGGTTACATCATCATAAACAGTATGCATTCCTGTGCAATGCAAAATTTATGAAACACAAACTGTGACATATACTAATGTAAATTACAAAAAGTTACAAAAATGCCTGCATAAATAGCTGTAAAATCAATATAACTTGTGATAACTGTTGAGGATGTCTGTTGGATTCAAACTTCTTACACTACATATCTGTTGAATGCAAGCCCAGAGACAGCTGCATCATGCCACAGGAGTCTGCATGCATTTTGCATTAAAATACTAAAAGAATGATCAATTGAACAATTATGGAAAGCATTGAAAAATCTCACTATCCATAAACAGATCTGAGAGAGTACAGATCCTTTTTATATTGAGCCAGTAGTTATAAGACTTGTGTTAAGAACCATTAATGAAGAAATGCCTATAGCAGCAAAGGGACATAGTACATATGGATACTGCCAGAATCCATAGGTTTCTGTACATACACTGCAAGGTTTGTGGAGTCACCTGTAAGACATACAGATGATCCATAAATCCATCTTTATGTACTGTTTACTGTCTATATAACTGCACATGGGAAATTAATGTATGTCCTTCATGAAGATGGGAACAACTGTGTGCACAAAGGTAAATCAAATAGCATGCCAGTAAGTTACAAGCATTTGTCAAAAAGCACACATTTTCAATGAAAGTGACTCTAAACATGTACATTTGAGAATGAGTAATCCTAACAGAGGTTATATTTCCCAAAACAGAAATGCTAGCATGTGCTACTTTACCTTATCAGCGACTTATGACTCAGGTACCACTGAAAGTAAGAGCACCTAATGTGCACCCATCTATGTGTTGCTTGGCCATACATAATTAATGAGGTTCATTAAAATTCCACAGTTTGAAATCTCATTTGCTTATGTCCATGTAACTTCTCAAAATTCGACACATTAACAAATAGCTCAGCATAACATGCAGGTGCTTCACATAAGTACCCAACAGAGATCAGTAAACAGTACCATGTGAAACACATGCCCATTATCTTCCAATGATCTAATAACATGACATAAGCACCACTTTTAAATATTGATTTTGATACATTTACAGATCAGACCATTGCTACCTGCAAACTGAGAGGGCCCTCAATGAGCATTTTTCCATTTATACTACATTTTCCATTGGCGTATCAAGATGGCTACTTCCAGGAAGCTGCAATGTGTCCAGGTACCAACTGAACCAAGGAGAAGACCACACAGATGCTGACCATATACACTGGTTTGGAGCATCAGATGAGAGCCAGACTAAGGAATTTCATAATGATCAGCATTTGGAACTGAACTGTAAGGGAGCACTGACAAAGTACAGGGATCTACTGAAATGGAGTGCAGGTTCATTGCCACCATGATGACCTACATCAGAGTGATTCAGGGGAGCTTTATTAGAGGGTCACTGAGGTGGGGAAACAGCCAGTGCATCCCTACAGTAAATGTCGCAGTCTTATGTATAGCTGAGCATTCCTACAAAATTTAGAGATATAGCTGTGTCCCAAATATATCAAATAGATGACCTTTATAACCATTATGCAGCTGTTCTGGCAATTAGCTCATCTGATAATTAAGAAGATGTGGTAACTGCTCCCATGCTGTTAATTTGTTTATTAATGTTTGTAATATACATAATTCTGAACTTTCTAGATGTACATCTGTTTTCCAAGCTATAACAACATCATTTCACACATCCACTATATTTGTGTATCTCTTATGCCTGTAGCACCTAGGCTGCTGATGACTATGTATTTCATAGTTATCCATTATAGTAGCCTATTCTAGCTGCATATATTTGAATATTAACTCTTTAATAACTCCTTTACTTCATTCCTCCTAATAAAATGAACATTTTTACTACAGTCCCATTAACTTAAGCCAAGAGGAATGCCTGTTTGACTGTTTATACATACATTTTCAGGTATGTGTTGACAGCTGTAATTTCTTTAGATTATAATAAACAATAAGTGTCAGAAGTTTCTGTATTCATTCATTATCCTCAGGAATATGGATTATTGCAAAGAGTACCTGTTTGTTAAAAAGAAATGAGAGCTGCTTGTTAGCTTTCCTGTAAGGAAACTGCCCAGCATGTTTATTTTTTGGCATGCTATGGGTTCAAATTCACATAAGGGAAACAAATCACCGACTTGTTAGCTTGGTTTATTTCAACATAAAATTATTTTCTCTACATAACTGCTTTTTGATATTAATGTTTATTTTATGCATGGGTATGAATAACCCAATTATTCAGTGATTCCTACAAATATACTCATAATCTGTAATAGTCTGTTAATAGCAGTTGTTTAAGTTCTGGGTTAGTATAGCATGCTACACACTGTTATATGTTTAACAAAGTTTTGTGCAATATGGTATTATTTTCAAAAGTGTTATCAAGTGTTGCTTTGTCATTCATTATTAAGTTCACTACAACAACCATCTCATCCTTATCTTTTGAGGGAGTCGCATTGTCCGAGATACAGCTGAAATGGACAACAGGGAGATATAGTGATACATACATTTGATTTGTGATGTGCACTTAGTCAAGGAATATCTTTAAATGCAGTCCTCCCACATACCTTACTGTGTCCCTAATGTACAGCATATTTTATATCTCTGTTAACAGACTCTGTATGATACATGACACTGCTCCACTGTCCCACTGTTTGATGGATAAAGGTTTTCCATTACTGTTTCTGGTTTGTGACCATAGTGCTTACATGAATTTATTCTTCCTAAGTATTTACCTATATGCCCGGCACATGTTCATTTTTTGAAATCCTAGGCCATGATCCATATTAGTAGTCCAACCCCCAACCAGGTAATGGCATAACCCTAAGTCTTTTTACTGCATTTACAACATGCATTCTTAGTCAAGATACACTAGCAAAGCAGGGAGATATAGTGATACATACATTTGATTTGTGATGTGCACTTAGTCAAGGAATATCTTTAAATGCAGCCCTCCCACATACCTTACTGTGTCCCTAATGTACAGCATATTTTATGTCTGTTAACAGACACTATATGATACATGACACTGCTCCACTGTCCCACTGTTTGATGGATAAAGGTTTTCCATTACTGTTTCTGGTTTGTGACCATAGTGCTTACATGAATTTATTCTTCCTAAGTATTTACCTATATGCCCAGCACATGTTCATTTTTTGAAATCCTAGGCCATGATCCATATTAGTAGTCCAACCCCCAACCAGGTAATGGCATAACCCTAAGTCTTTTTACTGCATTTACAACATGCATTCTTAGTCAAGATACACTAGCTAAGCAGGTAGGTGTCAAGATTAGAATTAAAATGTTGCATGCTTGAATCTCATGCTTTTCAAACTGTATTCAAAAATATAAAAGCCCATGTATAACATTACCAAATGTGTATGGTGATTATCTGGTGTTCTTCAGAAGTAAACATTTCAGAATCTGATTTGAATCATGTATTCTCCTTTTATTTGAGGACTACATCATTCATAGTTGCACTTTTCTTTTTTCAGGTGATGAAGACAGGACACAGAATCATGCCCTGTGCATCGAGTGGATGCAGAGCAGTGAAGGGAGAGAGGTATGTTGCTTATTTTTTCTATTTTGTTAAAATGCATTTGATCCTTGTTAAAGACCTGTATTTTTATACTACCATGTATGTTGCTCAGAATGCCTGAATACCCAACCTGCATCAGTAAGGCAAGATCAATAATCAGATTACATCTGTGCTTAAAAGTCTGATTGAAATACAAATATCTTGCAATACCATTTAACAGCAAGATGTGTTATGAAGATAGTTTTTGAAATGTAGGCCACAACCCAAATGACATCTGGGTTTATCTGTCACACATACTTTAAAGTGGATGTTTTATATGCAAGTTTGTAGTGCTTTGGCTGTTGCTTATAATGCATGTGTTGGCACACATGGATGTGCTTCCCAGTGACTGATCGGTTGTGTATAGTCTGCTTATTTACAGATTTAATGGGTGCTTGCTGTGTCAGTGTTTATGCTGTTGATTGCAGACTGTATTATATTTCCTACAGTTCATCATTGGTATTGTATCTGCCTACAACACCTTAGGTGTTTTTTTACAGCATACTAGTATCCTGTGCTTGTGGATACTTCTGCAGATAGGCATTTTTTTGCAAAATGTCATTATCAGCGAGCATCATCCGGATATTTGCATTTTGCAGGCTACGGATTGCTAATAATTGTAGGCAGGTCATGCATACGGTTATGCACATATTATATTGCTAGTACAACATACAGTAAATTCTGATGTGACACACAGGCTGTGATGATTGAACATTATACGTATTGGTTACTGTTGTATTCATTATATTGATGTGGGTTCTGCCAATTACCCTGCTGACTGGCTCAGATGGTTGTCATATGGATTGCCTAGTTTCCACAATATTGTCATCTCACTTTGACTTCATTTTAATAATGTCACTTGATGGCTATTCATATGACTCATTACATGCAGAGACTGTAGTTCACATTCACAGACAGACATAACTGCTCATGGAATACATTCAAGGTAAAAAGAAAGGAAATAAAGACATGCTGTCTGTCACTCAAATGAATAGTTTACTGAGGCAGACAACAGTATTAAACAGTGCACATCCCAACAGTAATGTTATCTTGACATTTACTAGCTTTTATCTTGCCAAATTTTATTTATGTTAAATGTGGCATGAAACAGTGTTGGGCATGATTCCACTGAGATGTTGGGAGATGTTACATGTGCCGCATGCATTTGTTTTGCATATGTTTTCCTTGCTTCGGTGCAGCCACTATTCATATGTTTAGGTGATATCATGATTTTCAATGGTAGGCTGTGTCATGCATGCCATCACACGGCCTAGATTGAATGCTCACATTGGTGATTGATGCATTCTCCCTGATGTTCTGTTATTGGACATGTCCATAACTGTAGATAAAGTGACAGAGAGAAAGTGTTGTGTGCATTAGGAGCCATTCACTAGCAGCAATTATGCTGATTATAATTGTGCTACTTGCTAATGTTTGCACCATTTTAAACTGAACTGTGTTTTAAATAAGAAGTTTGATATAAGCCTCTACACCTTCAGTCTTGTATTTGCATTTGTATTTGAAGAACTCATAAGTGAATGGGATGTTAATTAAAGTACGTTAGATTTCAGATGTGCACATCAGTTTCATTTTAAGGTCAGTTATGATCTTTGTGGGAATGTATGGCATGATAGACATTTGCTTTTCAATTCTGTCATGTTTTGCAATTCATCTTGATAACACATGGTACCCGTAGACAACTGCTGATCAGAGGCAGATGACAAACAACTGTCAGGGCACTGCTGGTTTCCTCAAATGATGATGATGATGATGATGATGATGGTGATGATGAGGAGAAATCTTGACACTCCTACCTGCCTGAGCCATCATGCCTGCTGCACCCTGGATGAGACAATGCCAGGACCATAACAGAGACGATTATCAGGAGGAGATCCAGGAGGTTGTGACCAATGTATTTTGAACACAGATGAAGGACATGATGGGGAAATTCTTCCAAGACACAGCACAGGCTATGTATGACTTTTTCAGGGAGATATCCCAGGAGATCATTCATGATACACATCCCCATCAGGCTGGTCCTACAGGTCCATAAATATTGTCTGTGTGCTCCAATTGTGTTATGCTTATAGCATGCTGATTGCCATATAATTGGACCGAATATGCATTCTTGTGCATGTATATCATGAGGGTGACATGCTTATGTGTTATATGTGTAACTATACCATGCAGATATCATTGTGTGACATTTAATTATGTTTCAATGTGTGCATGATGCACTTTAACACATTGCACAGTCCTCCCACATTCAGCTGTCCATGCATTGTGGCAGTTAACCTGCAGTTAGTGCAGCAATTAGTTTGTGAACATGCACTTTACTGAAGGAAACTGAGAGAGAACAGATGTTGTCCATAGTCCAGCACTACCACTGTGGTATGGTTCAGATTTGTGTATTGCCATATCATATATGTGCAATGGAAGGACATGTCATTTCCCATGTGCTTTGGATGACAGCTGCCATGCTATCCCACTGGCATCATGTGTTAACAATGCTGAATCATTGTGGAGTCATATACAGGCATGTCATACCTATAGGCAGTCCTCCTTGTCTGACTGCATCTGATGCCAAGGTAGCATTAACGTATATACCATGGTAAGGATAATGTATTCTGTAAAGTTCATTATGCTATGTTTGCATGTTTGCTATGTTACATTTTCACATCCATTCCTTACTCACATAGGTTCACACCTTCCACCAACAGTTGTACACATTAAGTGATGATTGTACATGTCTTTGCACAAAATCTGATGTATAATGACACACCATGGTACCTTTGCCATGTGACATTTACTAACTTATCATTGATATGCTGTAATGATGCTCACAGGAGTGTCCTCTGATCAGTAATGAGCAGGATGTGGGACATACACCTGCAGTTGTTTATTCAAAATTGGCATGACAGGATATGTGTATATGATTGAAGTTCTTAGCTTGCTTACCTATGCCTGTTGGTGGTACATGATTGCACATTACTGTCTATGTGTGACTTATACATACCCATTTCGGTGGACATCTGCAGTCAGTCTGCCCATGTGACATATATTTGACATTTGCTTAAATGCATTTTGGGTTTGCTTTGACAGCACCCTGTATGGTGTACACGTGTGTTTGCAATGTGTAAACTTGCCTTGTTGTCCTGCTTTTCCATAATATGAGCCCATGTTTTCCACCGCACTTCCACCTTCATATTTAGATAATATATTTTGCAAATATGTTTGCCTTTGTTGCAGTTACTGACCATTATCATGTATTATATTCTTGACATGGGGAACATGTGCCAAATGTATGGCTATTTTATGCATGCAGGACATCTGCAAACAAGTCACTGGCTATGGCTTGCAATACATCCTTGTACTCATTATACTTCTGTGGTAACCAGTATACATTTTTGAAATTCATGTGCATATCCTGATATATTTTTTTAGGCAGTAATGTTAGATTTTTGTAAACATTCTTACAGGTCATTGATGTGTGTGCATGTATTGACAGTGCTTTCATGTGTATTCCATTTAGGCCACTGACACTCAAACATATATACCTACACCTGTGCGTTGCCTTTGACATGGCATATGTTTGTCATATATATGCATTCCATTACACAGTTGTTTGTGTTGTGTACACTTACTTGTGTATTTAGCATGCATTCTGCTGCTTTGCTGCAGTACTGCTGTTTGGTACTCTGCTTGACTGTTTGCCTTTTATGTGTACAGTGGGAGGTTTGTTTCTGTCCTCTGCTGGAGTTATTTAGAATTCTTCAATCTGAATTTGCTGATCTGTGATTTGGCTTTGGCTTACATTTGCACTGCTGACAGACTACTTGGATATGTGTTTGTTTATCAAATGTGTACTGCAATCCTAATTTATTACCCTACAACACACATCTACCATTAGTCGTACACATCTAGGTATAACTGATACCCAGTTTGCAACATGTTGTAATGTGACAGTGCATAGGTAGATATTTTTTTTTGTATTTCACCATGCCTGGTATGCATCCCCACCCTCTTTCATAACTTTCCATTGCCCATTTTGTGCAGTGTGCCATCTGTGTAGCATACTTGTCGTTACTGTTTGTTTTCCCATCCTTTATCTTTCATGTGATGTTATATTTCTTCTATGAGTATGCCTGCTGTGATGGCCTTCCTTCCCTTTCCTGCTATTCTTAAAAAAAAAATTGGGCCTATTCCCACTTAAAAAAATGTCCTTGCCCCTCTGACTTTCCCTCTGATTTTCCTATTCCAGCATTCCTCTTTTGTGTCCCTCTTCTTCACTCATACCTCACATCTTCTTTTCTATCTCCACTTTCCTTGAGTGTGTGCATTATCTGTTTTCCCCATGCAAGTCTCACACCCATTTTTAGCTAACGTAAGCTGTGGCAATGTGACCATGATTGCCATTCATGTTTATTAATTTTTTTTTTATTTGAGCATTTACAGATTCCACTGTAAGTAAGAGTTAGAATATTTTTATAATAGCGGAGCTAAGGAGATATTCCATAGTTGTTCTTAAGCTTAGTAGATTCTGTTGTCGATATGTATTTAAGACTATCAGGATGCTTGAATTGTGAGATTCTTTCTGTAACTTTTTTAATGTACGTCACGGTTTGACAGCAATTTTTCATTACTTATGGATTACTTGTGGGTAAAGTTCAGTGCACTGCTACTACTGAGATATTCCTTTGTGCACCAAGATATTTAGAGTTCACGTTGGCACATTTGCATATAACATTGTTATCCACAACTTTGCTGCTGATATTGGCATAATGTGCCAGATTTTGCAAACGTTATGGAATCTGGCTGGTTAGATATGATAAGAATCTCATCAGACTGGATTTTCTACCTCAGACATATACACAAAGCATTATTCTCTGCACAATTTAAATAGAAGGACAAAAAAGGCAGGTCCAGTTGGACACCACATTTATTTAAAATTCTCTTTAGTACATCACTTGTTTGCCTCACCTCTGTTACCTTTACGTTCAAAGCACAAAATTATGGATTGTTTTGTACTTGAGTTGTAAATGTCTGTTTAGTACTTCCTTTACAAACTGATCCATTGCTTTGATTAGCTTGACTTTTTTTTTACTGTGTGTTTTTGTCTCTTGCTGACACTAGTTATGGTAGTTATGGAAGTGTAATTGCCTCTGTGATGAGCATGCTCCTGAGGTACTTCCCTTTCTCTTTACTTTTTTTCCTTTACTCTTACTTCTGCCTTTTCTTTTAATTTGATTACATAACTTGTTAAGCTGGGCAATATTCTGTTTCATTTCAACTTTCAGTGCTTAATTCTCTGTTGTATTTTCTTTTATATGGTTATCTGATTCCTCTGTGCTGTCTTCTGTAACATCACATTTTTTGCCATAAACTCTAAGGCCTCTTGTAGCTGTAAGGTATAAAGGAATACCTGTTGTAGTAGGACTGGAATACATGTTTTTCTTATACATTCTTTTATTTTGGTTATTATGCTAGTAATTAGTAAAATCACAAATAAATGTAAGCAACCTTTGTAAGGGTTATTTTCTCTGTGTCCTTCTAACACACATTTCCTGATATACCTCTCAACTGTACAGATTTTGCAGAATGTTGAGATTTTTCCTCATGCTTTTGGCCTATTCCTCATAAAATTTGAGATTTTCTAGCAAATCACTCAGCATGGAGTACCTGAATAGTGCCAGAGCTGCTGGACGCAATATGGCCATTGTGCGATCCAGGATTGAGCCCCCGAGATGAGAACGAGTGCCCCTACACTATTCCCGCACGGACTCTACTGCCATATGCTAATTACCTCATTTGCTGATGAAAACCATGCACATTAGGTGAATTAGTGATCCAGGAAGCAGGCAGGTGTCTTTACAGGAATGTCTTCGGTTACTAACCAAATACATTTCTGCAAATTACAAAACAGAGGCATGACAGCTCAAAGAATGCATGTATTCTATGTAGTAGGCATGCCAATGGCCAAATATATGGCCATTGGTATGAAAAATAGCTGAAATATTATAAAAAACTATTTTTTGGCCGATCTCAGCCGTTTAAGAGTAGGGCAGCGGTGCACAAACGGGATTGTCACGAAAATAAAAAAGGGTGGGGGAATAAGCTTTTATACCTAAAAATATGCATTTTGCCATAATAGCCAATGGCATGCATAAGACAACAATACCAGGGAATACAGGTTGCTAAGGGGGAAGGTGCAGTGTGAGTGTGGTAACTATGAATTAGTATTCTGGTTTAAGCAAATGAGGGGAGTGATACTGGATCACAGATTTCATCACAGAGTTAGCTTGCACTCAACTGCGTAGGTGCAGCAACACCATTGTACAAGTAGCAGAGGTGGATGACCTCATATAGGGGTGTGTCATGCATGCTGTAAACTTATTGGAGCTCTGTGACCCAGGTTTGGCCTTAGCTAAGCCCAGCTAAAGAAGGGAGTGTGTCTCACATTGTTGAAGACTGTTTTCCTTGCATAAACGGGTGCGCGTGCCACAAACCGGGTTTCAAAAAAAATATAGGAAATAGCAGCACTGTTCACATCTGAGCACTGGGTATGCATGGCACACCTCTGGGCTTAAACGGAGAAGAAATAGGAAGGGGGAACAGCAGGAGGAAGGCAATCCAGGAGAACTAGCATAGCTGTCAAGAGGAATGTATCAGAATCAGCCAAACACAAATGCAGCAGCCAAGCACTCTGCTATAAACCATGCAAACACCTTGCAGACTGGATGTAGGGAAAACAGCAGGAGAAAGGCAATCCAGGAGAACTAGCATAGCTGGCAGGTGGAATGTATCAGAATCTGCCAAATACACATGCAGCAGCCCAGCACACTACTATAAACCGTGCAAACACCTTGAAGACTGGATGTAGGGCAAACAGCAGGAGGAAGGCAGTCCAGAAGTACTAGCATAGCTGGCAGGTGGAATGTATCAGAATCAGCCAAATACACATGCAGCAGTCCAGCACACTATTATAAATCATGCAAACACCTTGCAGACTAGATGCAGGGCAAACAGCAGGATGAAGGCAATCCAGGAAAACTAGCATAGCTGGCAGGTGGAGTGTATCAGAATCATCCAAATACACATGCAGCAGCCAAGCACACTACTATAAACCATGCAAACACCTTGCAGACTGGATGTAGGACAAACAGCAGGAGGAAGACAATCCAGAGGAGCTAGTATAGCTGGCAGGTGGAATGTATCAGAATCAGCAAATATACATGCATCAGCAGCACACTGCTATATACCATGTAAACACTTTGCAGACTGGATGTAGGGCAAACAGCAGGAGGAAGACAATCCAGGAGAACTAGCATAGCTGGGAGGTGGAATGTATCAGAATCAGCCAAATACACATACAGCAGCCAAGCACACTACTATAAACCATGCAAACACCTTGCCGACTGCATGTAGGGGAAACAGCAGGAGGAAGGCTATCCAGGAGAACTAGCATAGCTGGCAGGTGGAATGTATCAGAATCAGCCAAATACACATGCAACAATCCAGCACACTGCTATAAACCATGTAAACACTTTGCAGACTGGATGTAGGGCAAACAGCAGGAGGAAGACAATCCAGGAGAACTAGCATAGCTGGCAAGTGGAATGTATTAGATTCAGCCAGTTACATAGGCAGCAGCCCAGCACACTACTGTAAACTATGAAAACACCTTTCAGTCTGTTTTTTTCCCAGAAACTCTACACCACTGGTGTACACAAATGGGTAAATTTTACCTGACAAAACTAACAAAATTTTAGGGGCTGCTGTCATTCTCATACATCTATATGTGCAAGAGGCTGAGGGTGGTGAGTATGTGAATGCTGATGACCATCCCACAATGAGGAGGAGGAGAAGAGTGTACTGACCCAGGGTTACCTACCAGGGGCTACATGAGCTGGAGATACTGGAGTGCTATAGGGTGGACAGGGACATTCTACAGCACATTTTTGAGTTGTGCCGGCCCCACCACACACACAGAACCAACAAAGGGGAACCCATCCCAGTGGATATCAAAGTATGTGTAGGCCTAAGAATACTAGCCACAGGTACCTTCCAAAGACCAACTTGGGATATCATGGGGATCTCACAGGCATCAGCATCCATGGTACTCCACCAGTTCCTGGATGCCATGTCAGCACATGCCAGTGAGCACATATATTTCCTCAACACCTGTGAGGCATTGACAATTAATATGCGTCTTTTCCACCACATAACAAAATACCCTGAGGTAGTGAGTGCTATAGACTGCATGTACATACATATCAAAGCACCACCCAGTGAGCGGGGTATGGTCTACATAAACCGCAAGGGCTTCCCCTCCACCAACTGCCAGGTCATGTGCAATGCACAGGGCATTATCACGAATGTGTGTGCTGGCAGCCCTGGAAGTTATTATAACTCCCACATCTGGCACATGACACAGTTCTAACAGTCATTTGCTAGTGGGGACATCCCATATGGCCACCTAGTGGAGGATGCTGGATAAGCACTGGAGGCATGGCTGATGACACACCTCAGAAATGTACACACACCTGAACAAGAACTCCATAATGAGACACACGCACAGACCAGAATCATTATAGAGTGTGTGTTTGGGATGCTCAAGTCACAGTTCTGCTGCTTTGACATATCTGGTGGGGCTTTGCAGTACTCTCCAGCTAAATGTACACAAATGTTGATAATATGTGCCATGCTACACAATATGATCCTGTGGAAACAGCTGCAGCAGGAACAGCACGGGGAAGGGCTACACAGCCCCCCAACATTGCCAAGGCCATCACAGGCACAGAGTAACTCAGAGGAAGAATTACCTGAGCCTGCCCCTGTAGACAGATGGAGGCATGCCCAGGATGCCCAGGCCTTGGCAAAGAGGCAACGCATGGCACATACACTGACATGGTAGGGACCCAGGGAATGACACCTCTCTTTGACTTGCACATACAGTAAAAAGGATGCCAAACATGATACTACCTTTTATTTTATTTATTTATTTTACATTTAACTGGGAAAGTCCAACTGGATACAGGTCCATTTTCAGTGGAGGCCCGGGGAGAAAAGCTCCAAATGTACAAAAACAAGTGTAAACACAGTGAAATTATTACAGTGAGTTATGACAAAACTGAGATTTGTTTAATGATATGTACACACAGGTACATGTTTTTCTCACATACACACAGCAAAGGTTGGAAGCAAGTAGCTGAGAAAGAAATAGTTAAAGATTTCCTCTGAAAAAGGAAAACACATATATTAAAGGTGGTTATCATACATGGTGTAGTGTTAACTTTAAATCTTTCCAGTAGGTGGGTGAGACACATAATTTTAAACAGTTAGAGAGTCAGAGTTTTAATCCTGTAATGAGGTTCTCATTTATGAATTATGTTTGAATGGCGGTTAGTCAGGGTTTGTACAGGGACAAAGCTACTGCATTTTTATGTATTTCCTAAGGGATTTTTTGAATTGGGATAAGGAGGGGTCAGTGGTGAGTTCAGCAGGAAATTGGTTCCAGTTTTTACCAGCAGAGTTAGGGAATAGTGATTCACCAGCTGAATTGTTGGTTTTGACAGTTTGTAATTTTTTGGAAGAGGGAAGGGATTTTAGGTTATTGTAGGGGGTAATAATATTTTTCAGCATGGGTGTACTGTCTGGTTGATAGAGGATTTTGTGAACAACTATTAGTTTGTTATATTGCAGTTGATAGGGCAGTTCAAGCCAGTCTAACGATTGAAGGTTAAGGCAGTGATGGGTTCTATAAGCTGATCCTGTGGCAAACCTGGCAATGTTATTGTAGCACCTAGTTAATTTCTTGAGGTTTGATTTGCTTATGTTTATAAAGATGGGTGAGGCATAAAGAAAAATAACAATTC
The DNA here is from genome assembly GCF_019279795.1 of Protopterus annectens. Classification (NCBI taxonomy): domain Eukaryota; kingdom Metazoa; phylum Chordata; order Ceratodontiformes; family Protopteridae; genus Protopterus; species Protopterus annectens. Next base: position 1,462,867,949 of record NC_056731.1, on the reverse strand, counting down.
TAGCAGATGGGATTAGGAATGGTTTAATCCTGTATAAAGAGCCTAATTTTTTATTAACTGTTTCAATAGTTTTGTCTATGTGAGCATCAAACTTGAGGTTGTTGTCGATGATCACTCCCAGTAGTTTAGCACTAGGTTCTGGGGAAATTATGGTACCATTGTTAGATATTATGGTGAGAAGTGGTGAGGAGACCTTACAAGTGGGGGAAAAGAGTAATAGTTTGGTTTTATTTGGGTTTAATAGTAATTGGCGACCAGTGAGCCAGTTCTCTACTTTGTTGAAAGTGATTTGGGACAAGGATTGTAAATCTGTGGGGGAGGTGGCAGAGCAGATTAGGGTTGAGTCATCTGCATACTGAATACAAGTTGCATCAGGGATGACTTTGTACAGGTCATTAATGAATATGGAGAATAGGATGGGACCTAATATAGATCCATGTGGGACTCCAAGGGTGACTGGTAAAAGGGACAATAGGTTATTCTTCCATAGTACAGCTTGTTGTCTGTCAATTATGTAAGAATGAAACCAGGTAATTGATAAGTTAGCTATGGAGAGTGATTTTAATGTGTTTAAGAGTAACTGGTGATTTACCATATCAAATGCCTTGGATAGATCAAGGAAGAGGGCTGAGGAGAGCTTCTTGTCATTACAGTTTTGATTTATTGTATGGGAGAAGGAGAGAAGGGCTGAGGTTGTACTATGGCAAGGTCTAAATATGTACTGGGAGGGGGCTAGGAGAGTGTTTTGATTCAGATAGGCAAGAATTTGCTTGTGGATACATGTTTCCATTATTTTAGTCAAGGGACACAGAATGGCTATAGGCCTATAATTTGAAAGTTCAGTGGAATCTCCCCCTTTATGAAGAGGAACAATGTGGGAGATTTTCCAGATGTGGGGATATAAGCTTCATGGATAGTTCTATTGATTAAAATTGATATGGGGTATGCTATTTCATTAGCACCTTTTTGGAGATATTCTGTAGGTAATAGGTCTGCTGAAAGGGTGGCCGGTTTCAGTTTTTTTAAGGAGGGACTTAATAAAAGATGTTGGTACTGGATCAAGCTTAAAGAGGATCTTATCAGGTGTGGGGTTGGTGGTACTTGGGGTATAGAGAGATAGCTTACTGGCTAGGGATTGCACAGTTTCTGTAAAGAAAGTGTTAAAGGTGTTAGCAACAATTTTAGGAGGTTGTTGGAGGGCAGCTAAGGGAGTAGTGGTAGTTGATTGGCCTGGGTGGAGAAGTTTGTTTATACCTGACCAGATTTTTTTGTGGTTGATTTTGGTGCTTTTGTTGCAGATTACAGTAGTAATTCTTTTTGTCTAGCATAATAGACTTATTTGCATCATTTCTCAGTTGTTTATATATAAGGTGGTCTTTTGGGGACTTAGTGGTTCTCCAGGAGGTCCATGCTTTGTTTCTGCTAATAATGTTTTGTCTTGTATCATTGAACAGCCATGGTGCTACTTTGTTATTGGTTCTGATAGTGCGTGGCGGAGCATGGTTATCCAGGATAGCAAGAAATGTAGAGTTAAAGTATGAGATCGCTTCATCTAGTGGGAGTAGCCATAGGATGGACCAGTCACATTGCTTCATCTAGTGGAAGTAGCCATAGGTTGGACCAGTCACATGTGTTAAGTTCATTCTGAAATTTAGTTTGAATAAAGTTCTTACAACTTCTAATGGTTTTAAAGGAATATTGTTGAGGGATGTCATTCCTTTTCCTGATTATATAGGTCAAGAAGTGATTACTAAAGTCCTCAGGTAGGGTGCCTGTTTTATATATCTGGGATAGGTTGTTTATTAATATCCAGTCTAGGATACTTACTTTTTTGTTAGGCTTATTGATTCTGGTTGGGGAAGATATCATCTGGGAGAAGCTATGCAAATTTATATGGGTGGAGGGGAAGTCTGAAGAGCAAGTATTCCAGTCAATATTAACATCCCTGAGAATAATAGTTTCCTGGAGCAATTAGTGGAGAGCCATTGGAGGATACCCTCCAAGGTATTTGTGTTGTCACCTGGGGGAATATAGATACATGCAATGTTTATAGATTTGTGTTTGTTAAGTTGGAACTTTGTGATGAGTATTTTTGCATTGTTAGTAAACAAGGCATTTGGGGTACTAGTTTTAGATACTTCCAGAGTGGATTTATACAAGATGGCTACCCCCCTTTCTTAGACATGCGATCAAGTCTTAATATATTGTACCCTAGGGGTATAATCTCATTATCAATGGTAATAGGCTTGAGCCAGGTCTCGGTAAGGTATAGTATATCAGGGGAGTGGACATCTAGGAGGGCATGTAAGTAGTGAATTTTCTTGTTTATACTTCTAATGTTTAGGTGACACACTAGGAATGAGTTGGGGGTATTGTTTGGATTTCGTAGGCTAGTATGGGTGTTATTTGTGGGACTGATAGTAACAGGTGGGGTTTGACGTGGGTTAGGGTGCATGTCACCATTCACTATGAGGTTAGGTAGTAATCTAATAGCAAGTTTCTGGAGTTTTAATGAGTTTGCGGTAGTATTTAGTTCTAGGATTAATATATGAAGCATGAATGGGATGTTGAGTTTTGCATTAGAAGAGTTTGATGAGAGGTGGGGTAGTGGTTAGTTAGAACTATGTGGCTGATTAGTAGTACTGGTTTGGGTTCTAGGGTAGTGGGTGCCACGGAGGGGTTGGTATTCATAGGCTGTGAGAAGATAGAGAATTATAATTGGGGGTATTAGGCAATAAATCGACTTTGAGTTTGAAGATTTATTAAAAGTATGTGGAGGCATTGTAGGGGTATTTGAGTAATGCTTGTTTAAAATAGAGTTGGGGTGTTTTTAATTAGCATATAGTGAGAGACTGGAGAGAGTTGGAGTAATAGGGCTGGGTCCTGTGAGTGATTGGTTAATGCTGATTGATTCTGATGAGTGGGAGTGGTGTCAGATGAAGGGGAGTGGCAAGGTGATAATAAGTGTAGGACACCTGGTGTATGTTGGAATTGGGGGCAAGGTAGAGGAGCAGAGTGAGCCCATAGGGGGAATGCAGCAGGTAGAGCCAAAATAAGAAGATCGAAGAGAACAATCAGTGGAGTGCTGAAGTCTGAAGGTAAGTGTTTTGAGATATATAAGAAGGTAAGAAGCTTAAAAAAATAAGTGGGATTATAGCAGAGTGATATAAGGAAATATTTCTATGGTTATACTGGGACCACAGTGTGAGAGAGAACAATAACAAAGAGATGAATAAGAACTATGTTAGGGGGATTTGATGAAGAAGAGGTAAAGGGATTTAGAGACCCTAAAGCTAATAGTATAGAGCCACCTAGTGGGCAGGTGGGGCACTTGGATGAACTAATAGTATGGAGTCACCTAGAGGGCAGTGGGCAACTTGCATGCAAGCACACTACTGGGGATTCCTATGAAGCAAGGCAGAAAAGCTAAGTCAAAAGATAGTGCCTTTCTATATCAGGCTTTTTGATGCCTCTGTAATTAAGCAGGAGTTGGTGGCGAGGTGTGCAGGTTCAAGGTGGGGGAATGGATAGACACAAAGTAATGCAAGGTTGAGAGTCAGAAAAACTGGACTAAGCCAACTGCTAAAAAGAAAACAGGAAAACCAAGCTAAGTTAATTGCAGGTCAGTGTGGTTCAGTATTTACCTAATAACTGCAAATGTTATACTACTAATCTAATACAGAGTGGTGAAAAGGACCACCACTTCTGCAGGGAAAAACAAAAGAAATATGGCCTGCAGGTACATAGGTAAACTTTTTCCAAGAGAAAGTAGTTTTAAGTAATTGACCTAAGAGAAAAGAAGAGAGAAATGAGGGGGGACCAGTAGTGTGCATGCGTACAGCAAAAGGGGAAACAATCTTCACTTTGGAGGGCAGATTAAATACAACTCTAACATACACTAGTGTAGTTGAAAGTACTTTAGTGTTCCACCGACGCAGGATCTCACAGTGCAAGGCAACGAGACAGCCTTGGGTTGATTGGAGGTCGGCCAAGACACAGGATGTAACTTTTACTGAGGGGAAGTAGTGTAGCTGAAAGCACTTTAGTGTTCCACCGATGTAGGGTCTCACAGTGCAGGGCAACGAGACAGCCTTGTGTTGATTGGAGGTTGGCCAAGACACAGGATGCAACTTTTGCTGAAGAGAACTAGTGTAGCTGAAAGTACTTTAGTGTTCCACTGATGCAGGGTCTCACAGTGCAGGACAACGAGACAGCCTTGGGTTGATTGGAGGCTGGCCAAGACACAGGATGTAACTTTTACTGAGGGGAACTAGTGCAGCTGAAAGCAGTTTAGTGTTCCATCGATGCATGGTCTTACAGTGCAGGGCAATGAGACAGCCTTGGGTTGATTGGAGGTTGGCCAAGACACAGGATGTAACTTTTGCTGAGGGGACTACCTGTGCCTTACCATGTATAGACAGTGTACTGCATGCATCTGACATAGTCAGCCCTCCAGGACAATCTGCAGTACTGGCCCAGGCACAAGGTAAGTCACTCTTCATATCAATTAGTGAATATAGTAGTATGTTCTGATACTTATGTCTATGGTATGGATGCAAGCATGCAAGGGAATTGTGTGGCCAAACGGGATAGCATCAGACAGCTGACAGCTGTATAAAACAGCAGGAAATCCATAACAAATATTGGTGTCAACATACTAGGCAGTAGTACACAAGGTGAAAACTCCCATCGCAGTACATGTGGTTGCCTAAGTAAATGGCTGTCCGTAGACCACACACATGGCTGTCAATGAGGGTTCACATACCTACCCCCAGCCTCATTCAGGAGGACAGGTGTAGATGACATTAGAGAAAGGTTGGACTAAGGCCCTCAAATGCTGGCAATGGTGAACAGTCCCCCTACAGACCTACACAGACATAGTGCAACAGGTCTGGCAGTTGCATTACAGTTCTGAAGGCCAAGAAGTCTGAAACTGAAATGTATGCCAATGCAATCTAACATGTGTATTCTACTGAGATGCCTCCGTTGTGCAAGATAGGTCACAATACAATACTAAATGGAAATAAATCGAGTAAGTGAAATACCACTACAGTCATTGCAAATGTGTAAAGTCATCAGGTGTGCCCCCCAACAACCCTATGTAGAAATGCAGTAACATGTAAGTTTGTGGAGTAATATCAGTGGAGCACAGAGTGCCAGAGATGTCCCAATCAACATGATAAATTGGTGCATGTCGACAATATGCAGGGGTCAGTGTGCTAGGTTTCTGTGTGTTTAATGTTGTGTGAAGGTTGTCAGCATGTAGGTCTGCATGTTGTGTCTCAGTGGCCTAGGTATAGTACTGTGCTTGTCAGGGTTCTGTCCCAATAACTGAAGTGCCAACCAATGTGCTTCTCAGTGACACCCATGTTAATGTTTGTACACTGTCCAGATGTCAATAGCAGTCAACAGTGGAAAGCCGGACAGGCCATGAAAATGGGGCCCTACATGGAAGCACTACACAGGTAGAAGTACCCTATGCAGCGCCTACAATAACTCTCAGCTGCACACAACTGTGGAATTATATATCTAGAGGTTAGCATAACATTAGTTGTCCCTCCACTATGGAATAGGGGTTGTCTGTCCAATCACTGCCACACCACCAAAGCACTGTTACACACAAATGCCAGACTGCCGATGGCCATACACAAGGTGGGATATGGATAAGGTCCCACTTATACCTGTGAGACAAGTGCCCTAAGCTGACATATCACACATGCACTCAGATCACCCCGCAACACCCACAAGTGTCTCACAGGTGAGATCCTTGCTGTTGGAAAGATTATAGAATGACCCACTGACTATGGAAAAACACACGTGATTCACTGTGTTGAATAGATGTCGCATGCAGGTGTGTCTCTAGCCATAGGCAGCACCCTGCCCACATCCAGACTGATGGATCAATATGAACAGGAAGGATTGCCAGGAACACCTCACACTCTTACCACTGTCACCCCAGGGGAATCCACTGGCTTGCAGACTGGAGTGTATGAGTGACAGAATATCCTGGTCTGATAGAGATGGTCTGCATTACTCTCACATGGCCTACAGGCCTCTGGCAAACCCCAATGCCTCACTCATACTGCCATCATAGGGGATGTCATGGGGTCCTAACTAACAACCTAACACAGTAAACAGAAAATGAATGCAACTCCGTGCTGCCAAATGCCAGTAGCATGTCTCTCCATGTTGTAGTGCAAGAAATGTGGACCAAGACATAAATACTGCAGTGATAAAGGTCCAACTATAGAGATACCCATGAAATATCACTCCCATAATGTTGGGAAGACGATAGAATAACAGAGGGGGGCCTAGAAGTATGGATGTCATGGCGTGTGTGAAGTCTGAAACACTAATGTCTGCTCATACTTACTCCTGACTGCAAAACCATAAATGAATAACCACAAACCTACTTGTAAACCACAATGTGAAGGGAAACTGACAAGATATATGATTCCTAGCTTTGTATAACTTGGGCAAATCTGTACAGCTGAGAGGTATGCCCACAGCAGGATATGGCCATTCAGTTAAGTTGAGAAATGCACAAGAAGGGGATACCCAGCCAGCATACCACCAAGGTGCTGTACCATTTACACAGACCCATCACTCACTTGTCTGTAGCCACTCCTCCACAATGGCAGGAGTCTGCCAGAATGTCTAGCCTTTGCCTGACAATACTGGTCTCTGCTGCCTTCCTCTTGTATTTCCCTGGTAAACAACTGTGAGCAACCAATGAGATGACACCATACATTACAGTGTAAAACAGTACATATGTCCAAACATCTATGCTAAAACAGAACATGTCACACACACAACCCCATGTTTGGCCTATTGTGTGTCCATAGCTGTAGCATACAAAACCCTGGACTGGATTACAAATCTCCCGGGAAGGTCATAGTGGGTATCCTCCTACACTTAGAGATTGGATCCACACACTCAATATAGAAGGTCATACTGGGCATGCTCCCACACTTAAAGAATGGATCCATACACTCAATATAGAAGGACATAGTGGGCATGCTCCTACACTTAGAGAAATAAATCCATGTCTGACAACACAGTGGACTATGGATATCTGTCATCTGCAGATATCTGTGCACACACACCAAAATGTAAACTGTGTGGTCTTCACACACACACACACACACACACACACACACACACACACACACACACACACACACACACACACACACACACACACACACATACACACTGGACAGGGAAACCCACAGCCAGCTGTAGGTGTCAGATATGTGGTAAATCTTCATCTGGTTTGTGGGGTACACACACATATCTAAGCCCAACATACTACAATTATTCAAACATACACCCACAGACATGAGGAAGAGAGAGACAGTGAGAGAGGCAGTTCCATTATGAAGCCTTTCCCACTTAATACATATCACATAGTCCCACTCCACAGTATCTGCTAATGTATGTCACCTAAGATGTACCTTTGGACAAGGCTCAGATCTGTAAGCTCAATAGTCTGTGTGATACACGTGTAACTTATTAAAACAAATTAATAAATAAGTAGGGTGTTGAATCTCAGCCCTGGCAAGTGTGTGTAGATAGAAATCACTGTTTTACTCCATCCCCAAACAATACACATCCCATTGCCTAATATCACAACATGCCACATTCAGTCACTGTACACATTCCTGTTGTTAACCCCAGCCCTATATGCTGTGTGGTGCTTGTGGTAACTGTGTAACACTAGAATACCAATAACTATTTATGTACCAGTTCTAATCTCAGTCCAGGCAAATGTAAAAGTGTGCCTGTTTGTCTGAGAATGTCTGTGTTTTAGAGACATGATTTTAAGGCCATTCCTACTTACTACATTTCCCTTTTCACTCCTTTAGCACTGCTGCTGATGTCACTCACCTTTAAAGATACCTTTGGGGAGCTCTCAAATGTGTAAGTTCCATGGTGCAGTGTACTAGCTAAGTAGGAGTTCTAATCTCAGTCCAGGCAAATGTAAAAGTGTGTCTGTTTGTATGAGAGTGTCTGTGTTTGTAGAGACATGATTTTGAGGCCAATCCCACCTACTACAATTCCTTTCCCCCTCCTTTAGCAATGCTACTGATGTCACTCACCTTTAAAGATACCTTTGGAAAGTGCTCAAATATGTAAGATCTGTAACACTTCTGATAACTGTGTAATAATGTAGTGCAGTGTACTAGTTAAATAGGATTTCTAATCTCAGTCCAGCAAATGTAAAAGTGTGGTTGTTTTTATGAGAGTGTCTGTGTTTGTAGTGACATGATTTTGAGGCCATTCCAACTTACTACAATTCCCATTCCCCTCCTTTAGCACTGCTGCTGATGTCACTCACTTTTAAAGATACCTTTGGAGAACTCAAATATGTAAGTTCTGTGGCATGTCTGATAACTGCATAATAGTGTAGTGCAGTATACTAGTTAGGTAAAAGTTTTAATCTCAGTCCAGGCAAATGTAAAAAAGTGTCTGTGTTTGTAGAGACATGATTTTGAGGCATTCCCACTTACTACATTTCCCTTTCCCCTCCTTCTGTTGTACAGTGTCTTTATGGCAGGGGACCACCAGATCAGCTTCTTTTTTTTGGAGGTGATGGTCATGGTTGTATTGGGTATGGTGGTATCCATACATCTGTGTACGTGTTCATAGTGCATTGTTGTTTAATTCAGCTGTCATGCAACTAGTCTCCATTTGCATGGCTGCTGTGAGGTTAGCTACCTCTGTTTTTAGGAGGCCATAGTTAGCTTTGGAAAGGCATTTCATGGTGGTTACCTGTCCAACTACACTACATATATATAAAAATACACACACACACACACACACACACGCATATATATATATATATATATATATATATATATATATGGTTCTAGGTCATAAGCTCGACAGCCACTCTCACCGACAACAAAAACATCTACACCACATTATCGACAAACCAGAAACACGACAACTCACATGCCCGACAAACAAGTAACCCACGGTCCACAAACACGAAACCCCACACACTGCACACACCACAATAACAACAATCAACTAACAAAACACATCCCCTTATCCAAAAACCACACACAGAACACAAGCACACCAAAATCCCCACAAACCCACACTAAACCTCACACACACAACTACGTCCAACCCTAACCCAAACCCTTACCCTAAGGTCCGTCACTATCGCACACTCAGCTAACCCTAACTCCTAACGTCCTGCTCGCCACCTCAAGCACCCCTAACCTAACTCACTTAACCCACCCCTAACCCAAAATACCACTACCGCACTTACATAACCCGCCCTAACTCACTTAACCCGCCTAACCCAAAAATACCACTACATAACCCCTAACTCACTTAACCCACCCTAACCCAAAAATACCACTACCGCACTACTTGCCTAACTCACTTAACCCACCCCTATCCCCACTAACTGTCACTATCCACACTTACCTCAGTCGCACCCTAACGTCCGTCACCACCGCATACTCACACAGCCTTCTTTCCAACTCACTATCCTGGCCGGAGTTTTCATCCGTGGCCGGTCTTCCGAGTGTCGATCATCTGGCCGGTAATCCCAGCTGTCGATCTTCTAACCTACACCCATATATATATATATATATATATATATATATATATATATATATATATATGTATGTATATATATATATATCCACACATGCACACATACATACACACACACACACACACACACACACACACACACACATATATATATATATATATATATATATATATATATATATACACACACACACATATATATATATATATATATATATATATATATATATATATATATATATATATATATATATATATATATATATATATATATATATATATATATATATATATATATATATATATATATATATATATATATATATATATATATATATATATATATATATGTAAGATTATGCTCAACAAGGTATTAAGGTTGAAAGTACAAATATGCAAAATAAATAAGGTATAAAATAAAGCTTGCTTAAATGTAGAAATAGACTTTAGCAATATGTGATTAGCATCCATACTAAAATGACTGTCCCCAGGATTCAGCAAGCTCTGCACCATGTTCAGGAATAGTGCAGAAGCTGCTGGAAGCAATATGGCCACCAAGAGATCCAGGAACAAGCTCCCGGGACGTGCACAAGCATTCCTGTACTATTCCTGCACGGACACAGCTCCTGTATGCTAATTTTCCATTTGCAGGTGAAAACCATGCAAATTAGGTGAATTAGTGATCCAGGAAACTGGCAGCCATACATGCAGGAGTATTGTAACCTGCAGGAAAGTACTCGGTTACTAACAAACTACAAAACGGAGCCATGGCAACTCCAAATAAAGGGTGTATATAATGTGGAAAGCATGCCAATGGCCAAATATATGGCCACTGGTGTGGAAAACAGTTTCAAAATAACAAAAAAATAACTTATTTTCTTTGGCCGATTTCGGCTGTTTAAGCGTAAGGCAACAGTGCTCAAACAGGATCGACTGGAAAATAAAAGCAAAACCTTGAAAAAAGCTTTTTCTGCAACTCACAATTTTGCCATTATAGTCAATGGCAGGCAGAAGACAATAAGGCCAGTGAATAGTGGTTGTGAAGGGGAAGGTTCAGTGTCAGACTTGTAACTAAGCATTAGCAGGCAATTCTATGCAAATGGGAATGATACTGAATAACATATTTCCCCTCATGATTAGCCTGCACCCAACTGTGTAGGTGCAGGAAAACCATGGTGCAAGCTGACATCATAGAGGAGTATGTCAGGTATACTGTAAGGTTATTGGAGCTCTGTGGCATGGGTTTGCACTTAGCTTAGCAGCTAAGGAAGGGGGTGTTTCTGAAGCTGCCAAGTACACTTTATATTGCCTAAATGGGTGTGAGTACTACACACTGGGTTTTAAAGAAAAAAAAAATTAAATAAGGAAATAGCAGCTCTGTTCACATCTGAGCACTGGGTTTGTTCGGTGAGCCTCGGAGCTTAAACAAGAAGGCAATGGGAAGGGAAAACAGCAGTAGGAAAGTAATTAAGGAGAACCAGCATAGTTGGCAGGTAAAATGTATCAGAATCACTCAATTACACAGGCAGCAGCCCAGCCCAGACCAGCACACTACTATAAACTATGCAAACACCTTTCCCCTCTGTTTTTTCCCACAAACTCTACACCACCGGTGTACACAAATGGGGAGATTTTAAATAACAAAAGCAACAAAATGATAATGGCTTTGTTTGTTCTCAAAACGTGGAAGAGGCTGAGGGTGGTGAGGATGACAATGCTGATGACCTACCCACAGTGAGAGAGTGTACAGACCCAGGGTAACGTACCAGCGGCTACATGAGCTGGAGATAGTTGAGCGCTATAGGGTGGACAGGGACATTCTACAGTAAATTGTTGAGCTGTGCCAACCACACCTTACACACAGAACCTACAGAGGGGAACCCACCCCAGTGGATACCAAGGTATGTGTAGGATTGAGAATACTAGCCACAGGTACCTTCCAAAAGTCAACTGGAGATATCATGGGGCTCTCGCAGGCATCAGCATCCAGGGAACTCCACCAGTTCCTGTATGCCATGTCAGCACATGCCACTGAGCACATGTATTTCCTCAACACCTACCAAATAGCAGAATACCCTGAAGTAGTGGGTGCTATAGACTGCACGTACATACACATCAAAGCACTACCCGGCATGCAGGGTAGAAGCTACATAAAATACAAGGGCTTCCCCTCCATCAACTGCTAGGTCATGTGCGATGCCCAGGACATTATAATGAATGTGTGTGCTGGCAGCCCTGGAAGCTATCACGACTCCCACATCTGGCATATGATGCAGCTGTACCAGAGATTTGTCAGTGGGGACATCCCATATGGCCATCTAGTGGAGGATGCTGGTTATGCACTGGAGCCGTGGCTGATGACACCTATCAGAAATGCACATACACACAAACAAGAACTCCATAATGAGGCACACGCACAGACCAGAATCATAATAGAGCGTGTGTTTGGGATGCTCAAGTCACGGTTCCTGTGCCTGGATATATCCGGAGGAGCCTTGCAGTACTCACCAGCTACATGTACCCGAATCGTCATTGTATGTACCATGATACAGAATATCATCCTGTGGAAACAGCTGCAGCAGCAACAGCATCGGGCAGGGCCCAACAGTCCCCCAAAATTACCAAGGCATGCACAGGCACAGACTGACTCAGAAGAGAAACAACTTGAGCCTGCCCCAGTAGGCAGAAGGAGGTGTGCACAGTATGCCCAGGCCTTGGCAAAGAGGCAACACACAGCACATACACTGACACAGTAAGAACCCAGGGAATGACACCTTACACCAACTTGCACATAGTAAATAGGATGCCAAACATGACACTACCTGTGCTTTACCATGTATAGGGAGTGTACAATGTGCATCCACCATAGACAGCCCTCCAGCACCATCCTCAATACTGGCACAGCCACATGGTAAGTCACACTCACTATCAGTTGCTGAATGGAGTAGTATGTTCTGTTACCTGTAGCTATGGTATGGATGTGAGCATGTTATGGAATCAGATGGCTGAATGGGATGCCAGCAGATAGTAGACACCTATATCGGCAGCATGATATCCTTAACAAATACTGGTGTTAACATACTAGGTGGTACTAGACAAGGTGACAAACCCCACTGCAGGACATGTCATGGGCAAATGTGTGTCCATAGGACACACACATGCATGTCATTGAGGCTCACATACCCAACAACAGTTTCAGCCAGCAGGACAGGTGTAGACAAACACAAAGAAAGGCTGTGCTAAGGCCTCTGATTGATGGCTATGGAGAACAACCCCTCTCCAGACCTACACAGACAGAGTACAACAGGTCAGGCAGTGGGATGTTAGTTCTGAAGGGTAAGAATTCTGAAACTGAAATGTAGGTCAATAAAACCTAAGAACTGTAGTACACTAATATGCCTCTAGTCTGCATTATAGGTCAGAATGCAGAATGAAATGGAGTACCTGAAATACCAGTACAGGCATAGCAAATGTGTACAGGTGTCAGGTGTGCCCCCCCCCACAATCCTATGTATAAATGTAGTAACATGCAGGTGTAGGTATAATAACAGTGGAGCACAGACTACCTGAGCTGGGCAAAGTAGCAGGATAGATTGTAGCACGTGTACAATATGCAGGGCTGTGTGTTTTAGGTTGGTATGTGTCGTATATTGTGTGAAAGTGGTCAGCATGTAGGCATGGTGGGTTGTGTCCTGGTGGCCAATGGCCAGTACTGTTGATGAAAGGGCCAAGTTCTCACAACTGCAGTGCCAAACACAATGCATTCCAGCAAGACACATTCCAGCAGTAATCCATATTAATTGTTCAGATATAATATTTGTCACCATCTGAAAGATGGATATGGCATGAATGCCGGCCCAGGCATACAAACAGTACACAGGTGGAAGTACCTTAGAAAAAAGGGTTTTATAAAATATTACTGTCAAATGGACACAGCTTTGGAATTGTACATACAGGTTAGCAGCACATTAGGTGGCTGTGAAGTATGGAATACTGATGTCGTCTGTCCAAACACTGGCAGACCACAAAAGGCACAGAAATGAATTACTGAGGAACTGCTGATGTCCCTGCACAAGCCAGCATAAGTGGAATGCCCAATGTATATCTGTGAGTCAGCTGCAAGTAGCTTCCATAGCACAGATGTACCCAGCTCACCCCACCATCAGTCACAGGTACCTCGCAGGACTTATCCCTGCTGTTGGTAATGAGTACAATATGACCCCTACCTCTGTATGGGAATAGCCACAGAATGCAGCATGCTGAAGAGGTATCCCATGCAGGTGTGTCCCTGGATGTAAGCAGCACCCTGCCAGCATCCACACCAATGGATCAATAAAAAAAGAAACTATTGGCATTAACACCTTGCACACCTACACTGCCATCCCAGCAGAATATAGTGGCTTGCAGCCTGGGACTGTAGGAGTGACACAATGCACCAGCCTGCTACAGATGGTCTGCATCACCACCAAATGCCCTACAGTACAGTCCTCTGTCAAAGGCCTGTGTCTCACCCGTACTGCCAATGTATATTGTCTCATGGACTCCCAAATAACAACATAACATAGCCACAGAACACAAATGCAAGGCTATGTTGACAAATCCCAGTAGCATGTCCACCATGTCCTACTGCATGAACTGTGGACCAACCCAAAAATACTGCTGGGATGAAGTGATAACTATAGGGATACTTATCAGATAATGTTTGCATAATGTTCAGAAGACAATAGAATAATAGAGGAGGGGGTAGAAGCATGGATGCCATGGAATGTGTAAAGTCTGAAACTCAGCTGTGTGCACATACTATCCCTGCCTGCAAACACAGGAATGGGTGGCTACAAACCTGCTTGTAAACCACAATGTGAAGGGTTAATGACAAGAAATATGAGCCCTGCCTCTGGATAACCTGTGTGAATCTGTACAGCTGTGAGGTGTGGCCAAAGCAGGTTTTGACCATACTCTCACATCGATGGATGTACAAACATGGGATCCTCAGCCAACACAGTACCAAGGTGCTGAACCATTAACACAGATCCATCAGCAAGTGTCAGCAGCTCCCCCTCCAGAATGGAGTGATTGTGCAAGAATATGTAGGCTGCAGACCACAATACTGGACACAACTTCAGTTATCCTGTGTTCCCCAGGAAATTACTGCAAGCAAATATATATATATATATATATATATATATATATATATATATATATATATATACATGTCAGTAGCTGATGACATAAAACACCACAGTGTAAAACAGTACATATGTCTGAATATCTCTGCTAACATCAAAACCATTTAGCAGAAGCAGCACAGACACAATTACTTACAGTAAACCACTATCCTTTGCCCATAATGACCCCATATTGTCAACTCATCTACAGATATACTATACTACAGAAACAGGTTGCTAGCTGTAGGTGTAGAACACAAAACCCTGCACTGGAGTACAACCTACCTGGAATGGGTTTACACATTCAATACAGAAGGTCATACTGGGCATGTTCCCACACTTACAGAAATTAAGTGGACTATACATATTTGACAGTCACAGATGTTTGTGCACACACTGCACATTGCACACCAATCATGCTTTGCACACACATTGGATAGGAATGCACACATATTTCCAAGGACAGCACACTATAATAGGCCAAACTTACACATACATAGATGTATGGAAAAGAGTGACAGACAGTGACAAAAAGCTTCCCATCATGAGGCCTGTCCCACCCAGCACACATCCAATTGGCTAAAACCACATAATGTGCAAATGTCAATCGCTGTAGACATTTGCTTCTGGTATCCCTCAGCACTATAGTGTCTGTGGTACTTGTGATAACTGTGTAACATGATTGTACAAGTCATTATTCATCTAGCAGTTGTATACACATTCCTGTTAAATGTAAACCTGTGTGTGACTGAGTGTTGTGTGTGTGTTTCCAGATGAAAGGTTTATGGTCCATTCACACATACTGCACTCCCATTTGCCCTACTTTGGCAAGCTTGCTGATGTCATTCACCTTGAAATACACCTTTGGGGAAGAAATAGCCATGTAAGCTCCAAAGTGTGTGCTATAACTGTGCAATGCCATTGTGTGATGCACTTAGTTAGGTAGGAGTTATAATCCAAGACATGGCAACTGTGAGACTCTGTGTGTGTGTGTGTGTGTGTCTGTGTGTGTGTGTGTGTGTGTGTGTGTGTGTGTGTGTGTGTGTGTGTGTGTGTGTGTGTGTGTGTGTGTGTGTGTGTGTGTGTGTGTGTAGGGATCAAAGCTTTTGTGGCCATTCTCAGTCACTACACTTTCCATTGCCCTACTTTGGCAAGCCTGCTGATGTCATTCACCTTGAAATACACCTTCGGGAAAGAATAACCCTATAAGTTCTGTGGCGCATGCTATAACTGCATAATGCTGTAGTGTGATTTACTAGTTAGGGATGAGCTCTAATCCCAAACATGGCAACTGTGAAACTCTGTGTGTGTTTGTCTGTGTAGCGATCAATGCTTTTGTGGCCATTCAAAGTCAGTTGGGATAGTGGCCTAATGATTAAGGTGTTTGCCTTACAAACACAAGGTGCAGGGTTTGAGTATAACAAGGGATAATTGGCTAGGCTTAAAATGGCTCCCAAGGGCAGTTAGCTTAGTACTAATCTATGAACCTATGAACCTATGAACTACACTTTCCATTGTCCAACTTTGGCAAGCCTGCTGATGTAATTCAACTTGAAATACACCTTTAGGGAAAGAGTAGCCCTGTAAGCTCTATGGTGCATGCTATAACTGCATAATGCTGTAGTGTGATGTACTGCTTAGGTAAAAGTTCTAATACAGGCATGGCAACTTTGAAACTCTGTGTGTGTGTTTGTTTGTCTATGTAGGGATCAATACTTTTGAGGCCATTCAAAATCACTACACTTTCCATTGCCCTACTATTGCAAGCCTGCTGATGTCATTCACCTTGAAATACACCTTTGGGGAAGAAATAGCCCTGTAAGCTCCAAGGTGTGTGCTATAACTGTGTAATGCCATTGTGTGATGTACCTAGTTAGGTAGGAGTTCTAATCCAAGACATGGCAACTGCAATTCTGTGTGTGTGTGTGTGTGTGTGTGTGTGTGTGTGTGTGTGTGTGTGTGTGTGTGTGTGTGTGTATGAATCAAAGCTTTTGTGGCCATCCACAGTCACTACACTTTCCATTTCCCTACTTTAGCAAGCCTGCTTATGTCATTCACCTTGAAATATACCTTCAGGGAAAGAATAACCATGTAAGCTCTGTGGTGCATACTATAACTGCGTAATGCTGTAGTGTGATGTAATAGTTAGGTAGGAGTTATAATCCCAGACATGGCAACTGTGAAACTGTGTGTGTGTGTGTGTGTGTGTGTGTGTGTGTGTGTGTGTGTGTGTGTGTGTGTGTGTGTGTATTTGTCTGTTTAGGGATCAATGCTTTTTAGGCCATTCCCAGTCACTATACTTTCCATTGCCCTACTGTGGCAAGCTTGTTGATGTCATTCACCTTGAAGTACACCTTTGGGGAAGAAGCAGCCCTGTAAGCTCTGTGGTGCATACTATAATCAAGTAATGCTGTAGTGTGATCTACTAGGTAGGTAGGAGTTCTAATCTAAGACAGGGCAATTGTGAAACTCTGTGTCTGTGTGCGTGTGTGTGTCTGTGTGTGTGTGTGTGTGTGTGTGTGTGTGTGTGTGTGTGTGTGTGTGTGTGTGTGTGTGTGTGTGTGTGTGTGTGTGTGTGTTTGTCACCAGTATCCTGTGTGGAGATAGCTGTGATTGTGTAATAACAGGACTCATTGTGGGGCAGGTTTTGCAAATTTCTTATATTGAGGACCTATTATATGTCACAATGTCTACCTTACAAGGACAACAAATGTCAAACAGCAGAAAGACTGATGTAGACAATCCATACTCCTACTTGAGACATTATGGATTGGGGAACAATATAAGAAACCCTTGTATTACCCAGAGAACACTCTTCACCCATGTCTCATACACAAACACACTTGGCTAAGCAACAACCACTATGCTGGTAGTTCCCGGCATATTGCCCACAAATAGTAACCATGGTGTGATTGCAGTGGACTACAGAGGACATGACACCATGTTCCATCCCTACAATAGGCAAATAATTGCATACAGTGGTCCTTTGTTATGTTCCCCACTGGATGCCTGCAACAACTGTAGAGTCAGCAAATGTAAACAAAAAAAGGAAAGACCATGCCATATACACATGCCCTGTATGAACAGATGCCACTAACACTAGTGAATACCTGTATCATGCTGTCAATGAAGGTGCAGGATCAACCTGAGTTCCATTGCCAGTCCTCGCCACATGAGGCCAGGAATGCCATATCAGATGATAACAATCTGTCCACACAACATGCCCCAGACACCCCAAGTAGACTTCCACATGTCACAGAACATGCATGTGGGACATGTGCACATCCGAGACACCGTCCATGTTATGGAATATAGAACACATACATGGCAGGCACTGCACAGCACTGGCCACCCACAATAGTAACCCAGATGAGTGGATGGTGAATACAATACCCACCTCTGTGGGCCAATCCAGAGACTATACCCCTGAGCCACACTGCAGACCATTGTCATGTGGCCTGTTGCCAAGGTATAGCCTTTGCCTAGCATTGTAAAGCCTCCTGTTACAGTCATCCACTACACACCTGTGAAGCAATGAACCTATGCATGCCAGTACTGGCAAACCTGTGTGTGTGTGTGTGTGTGTGTGTGTGTGTGTGTGTGTGTGTGTGTGTGTGTGTGTGTGTGTGTGTGTGTGTGTGTGTGTGTGTGTGTGTGTGTGTGTGTGTGTGTGTGTGTGTGTGTGGAGATTAATGATTTGGAAGCCATACACACTCACTACACCTCTCATTGCCCTACTGAAGCATGCCTTCTGATGTCAGTCACCTTGAAATACCCTTTGCCCATATATCAGCCTGATAACCTCTGTGGTGCATATGATACCTGAGTAAAACTGTATTGTAGCAAAGTAGTTATGAATCCTAATCCTGACCCTGCCAACTGTGAGAAGGTGTGTGAGTCCCTAAGACAGTGTGGCTGTGTCCTCCTTGACACCTGCTTTTGTGGACAGGCACATGTACTACACTTACCTTACCCCTCCTTTATCACTGTTGCTAATGTCCCTCACCTTCAAATATACCTTTGGACAGCTTTCTAACATGTAAGCTCTGTGGCGCATGCAATAACTGTATAAAAATGTAATAGCAATACATAGTCAGGCAAGGTTTTAAAATCCCGTACTGTTAAGTGTGTGACACAAACATGCTTAGCTTTTACTCTCCTACCCCCTTCCTTTCTTTGTCTCTGTCTGTCTGTCTATCTCACTCCCTCTCTGGTGGATGTGGAAAAGTACACCTGCTTTGCTTAGGCAGCAGCTTGTGTTTTGTAAATGATGCTCATGATAAGCTGATGGCCTGTGCATGAATTGCTGTCCCCCACTAGCTGATTGCATGTGGAATAGTTGTGGTAACAATCCCATAGCCATTTGCATGGAAATACACTCCTATAACTAGGAACATCATGTGGGTGTTGGCCCTTTTCATTCACTGTGAGCAGGACTTCATGTCAGTGTTTGACAAAAGGCATCACAGAGGGTAGTGGGATATACCTCTTACAATATACACTGTGGAGACAGGCCAACAAACAGGAGGGGGATGTTCCAGACATGAGTACAGAAAGTAAGTCTTGCTCTTCTACATTTGAACAATTGTTGATTTAACAGGATTTATGTGGATATGGCTGGTCTACATGATTTAATACCTGTCATGACAGTGTTATGT
>NC_056731.1:1462723550-1462843550 GCF_019279795.1 Protopterus annectens | reverse complement strand
TTATGCAAATGTATTACAATATTTGACTGGTACCTCAAAGAAAAGCTTGTGGGGTATGACAAATGTTTATTGTATAAATCATATGAAACTGCTTTCTATGAACAATGTCTTAAAGATACAGTGCATACCATTATTCAAATGTTAGACTGTACAGACAAAATATTTTAATGGTAAAGAAACAGGAAAAGTTAGTATGCTTACTTTATATTCAAATGTTGAACAGTTATATCCTGTCACCACATGTAAAAGGTTTATTTCAGATTTACAGTTACTGACAGAACCTCTGTATATCTTCTTATAAAATAATGTAATAAACTTCTAAAAGACAGACACAATAATTTTCAGGAAGTTTAGACAAGTTATACAAACATTTTTTTTCAAAACTGCATCGGAGTTTTAGATTCAGCAGAACAGGTTACTGAAAAAAGTCAGAAAGACCGTGCAACATTACAGGAAACTCTTGAACAGTAGTTACAGGATAAAGAAAATAAATTAGCTGAACTGATAGAGACTGACTTCCTGCATACAACAGCTGAGCTTAAAAAAACATTGCAAAAGAGCAGCAAATTACAGCTGATATGTACAAAAGAGATATATTTTATGTTTGTGTTTTGAAAATGGTTAAACATACATGGCAGGACCTGGTGTATGGACAAATCATTCCTAAATGTTTTATTTTCATTCAATTAAAGCAATACATTTATCAGTACAACAGTAAAGTAGACCATATGACTGCCATTCTCATAGTATAGTCAAAAAGCAAGCAAAACATTTCTAGTGCATAACGATAAAAATCTGAAGTCACACGATTGACATGCATGTATTTTATTTTCATCTAAAGTACATCTGTTAAAATGTACAAGAGAAATGACAGACAACAGCAAATGTAAATCATGTAAATATAAACATGTGTTAGTTAAGCTAATATCTATTTTGTTTTTATTTTACAATTTTTTATAATTGTATAGTACCACCAAACCAAACAGTTAAAAGCTCTGACAGACAATTTTAAAAATAAATAAAATCACAGATGGTATTAGTCAAGCAGTCTTGCAGTTAAATAAAATAAAAAATTACTGAAATCCAAGTTAAAAAAATATGTCAGCTAATTGTAAAATAATGTCTAGTTATGTAGTATAAATGCATAGTTATTCAAATCACAAATATAATACTAAGTGTTTTTACAACTGCATTCTAATATCAAGTTGCAAATGTATTAACAGATGATTAAGGAAAAATGCTAAAAGGGTTAACTGTGGTCTACAGAGTCTAAAATGTGAGCTCAGACGTTCCTAAACTGAATAAATAGTTACAGGAAATATTGGGCAGATAAGGTAAAAAACAAGACTGATTCCCAAACAAGTGGCTTGAGTTTTTCTAAAACTTATTGTTATTAAAACATAATTGTTAAATGTTCACATGCAACACTATTTGGTAATTGTAATAAAATGTCACAATTGTGCATACATGTCACTAATAATCTGTTTGCAGTTAAATGTTAAAAGTGAAAAACTTCAGTTACATCAAGTACAGCCAGCAGATGGCCTATAGTATACATACATAAAGTATACAGGGGGGTAATCAGCAAAAACTTTATAAAAAATTATCAAATCAAACAAAGATCCATAGTTTGTTAGTAAAATAATAAAGCAAATGTATAACCATTTGACATTAGGCTGACATACATTCTATCCTCACAGTATAAAGCAAATAAACAATACTGCAATACTACAGGGGGAGGGTTACTTTCTCAGTTTTGCACTGACTGTGTGAGCAGTATTGCAAAAGGATCTAAAATAAAGCTACAGGAAAAAAAAAGTATCTCATTCCTCCTTGGCAGTACTTTTTTAGGGGGAGGGGAAACAGGTATTTGTGCATTAGAAATACTGGTAAACAGATTAAACCTGACAGGATAAGATATTTTACAAGTTGCTAATAGCTATTATGCTAGTTATTATTGTATTGCTTAGTATTAAACTGTATTTACAACCTGTTAAACTGTAAAGCTATACAAGAAGACAGTAAAGAAAGCTAAAAATTGAGCAAGACTGGTCACTATTTTTAATTATGTTTTTGGCAAGACAATGTTGGTATACAAAAAGCATAAATGTTTCTAATTGTTGGGTATGTTGCCTCTGGTGGCAATTCCACTAGATACTTCTAATGAGACATAAGAATTTTCCTAAATTTTGCTTGATGTTAATATTACTAAATTTGTAAGATTAGACCAGATGTACTTTACAGTCTTTCCCCAGGATTCAGCAAGCTCTACATGGTGTGCAGGAATAGTGCAAGAGCTGCTGGAGGCAATATGGCCGCATAGAGATCCAGGAACAAGTTCCCAGGACGTGCATGAGTGCTCCTGCACTATTCCTGCATGGACACAGCTCCTGTATGCTAATTACCCCATTTGCAGGTGAAAATCATGCAAATGAGGTGAACTAGTGATCCAGGAAGCAGGCAGTCATCCGTGCAGGATTAGGGATTAGTGTAATCAGCAGAAATGTATTCGGCTACTAACCGAATACATTTTTGCAAATTACAAAATGGAGCCATGGCAGCTGCAAATAAAGGGTGCATATAATGTGGAAGCCATGCCAATGGCCAAATATATGGCCATTGTTATGGAAAATAGTTTCAAAATATAACTTTTTTTTTTGGCCGATTTCGGCCATTTAAGCATAGGGCAGTGGCGTCAAATGGGATTGACACGAAAATAAAAATAAAACCTTGAAAAAAAGCTTTTTAGGCAAACTCACAATTTTGCCATTATAGTCAATGGCAGGCAGAAGACAACAAGGCCACCGAATAGTGGTTGCTAAGGGGGAATTCTCAGTGTTAGACTTGTAAGTAGACTTTGGCAGTCAGTTCTATGCAAATGAGGGGAATGATACTGAATCACAGATTTTCCCTCATTGCTAGCCAGCACCTGACCATGTAAGTGCAGGAAAACCATGGTGCAAGCCGAAGAGTTAGCTGACATCATAGAGGGGTGTGTTAGGTATACTGTAAGCTTACTGCAGCTCTGTGGCTCAGGTTTGCCCTTAGCTTAGCAGAGCTAAGGAAGGGGGGTGTGTTTGAAACTGCCTAGCAGTATTTACATTGCCTAAACGAGTGTGCGTGCCATGCACCAGGTTTTAAACAAAAAAAAGAATTAAACCAGGAAATAGAAGCTCCGTCCACATCTGAGCACTGTGTTTGAGCGGTGCGCTTCGGGGCTTAAACAGGAAGGCAATGGGAAGGAAAAACAGCAGTTGGATGGTAATCAACGAGAACTAGCATAGCTGGCAGGTGAAATGTATCAGAATCGGCCAATTACACAGGCAGCAGCCCAGCCCAGCATACTACTATAAACTATACAAACACCTTTCCCTTTAGTTTTTCCAACAAACTCTACACCATCAGTGTACACAAACGGGGAACTTTTACCTAACAGAAGCAACAAAATGATAGGGACTGCTTTTGCTTTCATAAATCAACATGTGGAAGAGGCTGAGGTTGGTGAGGATGAGAATGCTGATGACCAACCCACAGTGAGGAGGAGAAGAGTGTACAGACTCAGGGTAACCTACCAGGGGCTACATGAGCTGGAGATAGTGGAGTGCAATAAGGTGGACAGAGACCTCCTACAGCAAATTGTTGAGCTGTGCAGGCCATGCATCACACAAAGAACCGACAGAAGGGAACCCATCCCAGTGGATTCTGAGGTATGTGTAGGCTTAAGAATACTAGCCACAGGTACCTTCCAAATGCTAATTGGGGATATCATGGGGATCTCACAGGCATCAGCATCCAGGGTACTCCACCAGTTCCTGGATGCCATGTCAGCACATGCTAGTGAACACATATATTTCCTCAACACCCATGAGGGGTTGACCAAAAATATGCTTCTCTTTCACCAAATAGCAGAATACCCTGAGGTAGTGGGTGCTATAGACTGCATGCACATACATGTCAAAGCACCACCCGGTGAGCAGAGTAGAGTCTACATAAACTGCAAGGGCTTCCTCTCCATCAACTGCCAGGTCATGTGCGATGCCCAGGGCATTATAATGAATGTGTGGGCTGGCAGCCCTGGAAGCATATGATGCAGCTGTACCAGAGATTTGCCAATGGGGACATCCCATGTGGCCACCTAGTGGGGGATGCTGGTTATACACTGGAGCTGTGACTGATGACACCCATCAGAAATACACACAGACACGCACACACACACACACACACACACACACACACACACACACACACACACACACACACACACACACACACACACACACACACACACACACACACACACACACACACACACACACACACACACACACACAAACAAAAACTCCATAATGAGGCACACTCACAGACCAGAATCATAATATAGCACGTGTTTGGAATGCTCAAGTCACGGTTCCGGTGCCTGGACATATCCAGTGGAACCTTGCAGTACTCACCAGCTACATGTACCCAAATTGTCATTGTATGTGTCATGCTACATAATATGATGCTGTGGAAACAGCTGCAGCAGGAACAGCATGAGGAAGGGCCACACAGCCCCCCACCATTGCCAAGGCCAGCACAGGCACAGAGTGACTTTGAGGAGGAACAACTTGAGCCTGGCCCTGTAGGCAGAAGGAGTCATGCCCAGTATGCCCAGGCCTTGGTAAAGAGGCAACACATAGCACATACACTGACATGGTAGGAATCCAGGGAATGGCACCTCTCTCTGTCTCGCACACACAGTAAAAAGGATGCTAAACATGACACTACCTGTGCTTAAACATGTATAGGAAGTGTACTATGTGCATCTAACATAGTCAGCCCCCCAGCACCATCCTCAATACTGGCACAGCCACAAGGTAAGTCACTCTTACTATCAATTGCTGAATGTAGTAGTATGTGGTCTGCTACTTGTATCTATGGTATGGATGTGAGCATGTAAGGGAACTGGGTGGCTGAATGGGATGGCAGCAGATAGTAGACACCTATATCGGCAGCATGAAATCCATAACAAATACTGATGTCAACATAATAGGCAGTACTAGACAAGGTGACAGCATCCACTGCAGGACATGTGGTGGACCAAATGTGTGTCCATAGGACACACATATGCATGTCAGTGAGACTCACATACCCAACAATAGTCTCACCCAGCAGAACAGGTGTAGAAAAACACAAAGAAAGGCTGTGCTAAGGCCTCTGATTGATGGCTATGGAAAACAGCTCACCTCCAGACCTACACAGACAGACTACAAAAACTCAGGCAGTGGGATGTTAGTTTTGAAGGGTAAGAAGTATGAAACTGAAATCTAGGTCAATAAAACCTATGAACTGCACTACACTGATATGCCTCTAGTCTGCATGATAGGTCAGGATACAGAATGAAATGGAAGAAAACGGAGTACCTGAAATACCAGTACAGTCATAACAAATGTTTACAGCTGTCAGGTGTACCCCCACACCACAATCCTATGTAGAAATGTAGTAACATGTATGTGTGGTTATAATAACAGTGGTGCACAGATTACCTGAGCTGGACAAAGTAGCAGGATAGATTGTTGCACGTGTACAATATGTAGGGCTGTGAGTTTTAGGTTGGTATGTGTTGTATATTGTGTGAAAGTGGTCAGCATGCAGGCATGGAGGGTTGTGTTCTGGTGGCCACTGGCCTGTACTGTTGATGACAGGGCCAAGTTCTCATAACTGCAGTGCCAAACACAATGCATCCCAGCAAGACACAATCCTGCAGTAATCCATACTAATTGTTCGGATGTAATATCTGTCACCATCTGAAACATGGACATGTCATGAATGTGGGCCCAGAAATACAAACAGTACACAGGTGGAAGAAACCAAGACAGGGAGTGTATAAAATATTACTGTTAAATGGACCCACCTTTGGATTTGTACATACAGGTTAGCAGCACATTAGTTGGTTGTGTAGTATGGAATACTGATGTAGTCTGACCAAACACTGGCAGACCACAAAAGGCACAGGTATGAAGTACTGAGAAACCATTGATGTCACCGCACAAGCCAGCATAAGTAGAATTCCCCATGTATATCTGTGATTCGGCTGCAAGTAGCTTCCATAGCACACATGCACTCAGCTCACCCCACCATCCACCACAGGTACCTCACAGGTCATAGCCCTGCTGAGGGGAATGAGTACAATATGACACCCACCTCTGTATGGGAATAGCTATAGAAGGCAGCATGTTGAAGAGGTATCCCATGCTGGTGTGTCCCTAGCTGTAAGCAGCACCATGCCAGCATCCACACCAATGGATCAATAAGGACAGAAACTATTGTCATTAACAACTTGCACACCTTCCCTGTCACCCCAGGGGAATACAGTGGCTTGCAGCCTAGGACTGTAGGAGTGACACAATGCACTGGCCTGCTACAGAGGGCCTGCATCACTACCAAATGCCCTACAGTCCTCTCTCAAAGGCCTGGGCCTCGCCCGTACTGACAATTTATGTTATCTCTTGGACTTCCGAATAACGACAAAACACAGTCCACAGAACACAAATGCAAGGCCATGTTGACAAATTCCAGTAGCATGTCCTCCATGTCCTACTGCATGAAGTGTGGACCAACCCTAAATACTTCTGGGATGAAGTGATACCTATAGGGATACTTATCAGGTATCATTTGAATAATGTTCGGAAGAGGATAGAATAATGGAGGGGGGGTAGAAGCATGGATGCCATGGCGTGTGTGAAGTCCAAAACTCAGATGTGTGCACATAATATCCCTGCCTGCAAACACAGGAATGAGTGGCTACAAACCTACTCGTATACCACAATGTGAAGGGGTAATGACCAAAAATATGAGCCTTGCCTCTGGGTAACCTGTGTGAATCTGTACAGCTGTGAGGTATGGCCACAGCAGGATATGGCCATTCTGTCACATCAATAGATGTACAAGCATGGGATCCTCAGCCACCACAGTACCAAGGTGCTGAACCATTTACACAGACCCATCAGCAAGTGTCTGCAGCTCCCCCTCCAGAATGGCATGATTGTGCAAGAATATTTAGGCTGCAGACCACAATACTGGACACAGCTTCATTCATCTTGTATTTCCCAGGAAATTACTGCAAGAAAATACGTATACCTGTCAGTAGTTGCTGACATAAAACATCACAGTGTAAAATGTACATATGTCTGAATATCTCTGCTAACACCAAAACCATGTAGCAGAAGCAGCACAGACACAATTAGTTACAGTATCCCACTATCCTTTGCCCATTGCGATCCCATATTGTCAATCATTCTACAGATAATTTGCAGAAGCAGGTTGCTAGCTATAGGTGTAGAACACAAATGCCTGCACTGGAGTACAACCTACCTGGAATGGATACACACATTCAATACAGAAGGACATACTGGACATGCTTCCACACTTACAAAAATGAAGCCCATGTCTGTCAATAACAGTGGACTATACATATCTGTCAATCGCAGATGTCTGTGCACACACTCCACATTGCACACCAGTCATGCTTTCCGCACACATCGGATAGGAATACACACATATATCCAAGGACAACACACTACAATAGGTCAAACATACACATTCATAGATGTGGGGAAAAGAGTGACAGACAGTGATAAAGAACTTCCCATCATGAGGCCTGTCTCACCCAGAATACATCCAATTGGCCAATACCACATGATGTGCAAATGTCTATCACTGTAGACATTTGTTTCTGGTAGCCCTCAGCACTATAGTGTCTGTGCTGCTTGTGATAACTATGTAACATGACAGTACAAGTCATTATTCATCTAACAGTTGTATACTCGGCCCTGTCAAATGTAAACCTGTGTGTGACTGAGTGTTGGGTGTGTGCTTCAAGATGAATGGTTTATGGCCCATTCACAAACACTGCAATCCCTGTTGCCCTACTTTAGCTAGCCTGCTGCTGTCATTCACCTTGAAATACACCTTTGGAGAAAAATTTGCCCTATAAACTCCATGGTGTGTAATGCTATAGTGTGATGTACTAGTTAGGTAGGAGTTCTAATCCCAGACATGGCAACTGTGTGTGTGTGTGTGTGTGTGTGTGTGTGTGTGTGTGTGTGTGTGTGTGTGTGTGTGTGTGTGTGTGTAGGGATCAATGCTTTTGAGGCCAGTCACAGTCACTACACTTTCCATTGCCCCAGTTTGGCAAGCCTGTTGATGTCATTCACCTTGAAATACACCTTTGGAGAATGACTAGCATTATAAGTTCCATGGCATGTGCTATCATGGCGTAATGCTATAGTGTGATGTACTAGTTAGGTAGAAGTTGTTACCCCAGATATGGCAACTGTGTGTGTGTAGGAATCAATGCTTTTGAGGCCAGTCACAGTCACTACACTTTCCATTGCCGCACTTTGGCAAGCTTGCTGATGTCATTCACCTTGAAATACACCTTTGGAGAAGGGCTACTTCTTTAAGCTCCATGGCATATACTATAACTGTGTAATGCTATAGTGTGATGTACTAGTTAGGTAGGAGTTGTTATCCCAGTCATGGCAACTGTGTGTGTGTGTGTGTGTGTGTGTGTGTGTGTGTGTGTGTGTGTGTGTGTGTGTGTGTGTGTGTGTGTGTGTGTGTGTGTGTGTGTGTATGTAGGGATCAATGCTTTTGAGGCCAGTCACTACACTTTCCATTCCCCCACTTTGGCAAGCTTGCTGATGTCATTCACCTTGAAATACACCTTTGGAGAAGAACTACCTCAGTAAGCTCCATGGCTCATACTATAATTGCATAGTGTGATGTACTAGTTAGGTAGGAGTTCTAATCCCAGACATGGCAATTGTGAGATGATGTGTATTTGTAGGGATCAATGCTTTTCAGGCCAGTCACAGTCACTACACTTTCCAATGCCCCCCTTTGGCAAGACTGCTGATGTAATTCTCCTTGAAATACACCTTTGGAGAAGGGCTAGCCCTATAAACTCGATGATGGGTGGGATAAATGCGGAACTCTGTAGTAGCAATACATAGCTAGGAAGGAGTTTGATTCTCAGTACTGTTAAGTGTGAGCATGTGTGTTTGTCATCAGTATCCTGTGTTGAGGAAGCTGTGATTGTGTAATAGCAGAACTCATTGTGGGGTGTGTTTTGCAAATTTCTTATATTGAGGACCTACTATATGTCACAATGTCCACCTTACAAGGACAACAGATGTCAAACAGCAGAGAGGCTGGTGTAGACAAGCCATACCTCCTACATGTGACATTATGGATTGGTGAACAATATAGGCAAACATTTTATTACCCAGAAAACACTCTCCACCCATGTCTCATACACAGACACACTTGGTTAGGCAACAACCACTATATTGGTAGTTCTCTGCATATTTTCCACAGATAGTAACCACTGTGTCATTGCAGTGGACTACAGAGGACATGGCACCCTGTTCCATCCCTACAATAGGAAAATAATTGCTTACAGTGGTCATTTGCTATGTTCCCCACTGGATGCCTGGAACAACTGTAGAGTCTGCAAATGTAACCCACAAAGGAAATACAATGCCTTATACACATGCCCTGTATGGACATATGCCACTAACATCAATGAATACCTGTATCATGCTGTCAATGTAGATGCAGGCACAACCTCAGTTCCATAGCCAGTTCTCAATACATGAGGTCAGGAATGCCACATCAAATGATAACAATCTGTCCACACAACATGTCCCAGACACCCCAGGTACACTTCCACATGTCACAGAACATGCATGTGGGACATGTGCACAACTCAGACATTGTCCATGTTATGGAATATAGAACACTTACATGGCAAGCATTACACAGCCCTGGCCACCCACAATAGTAAACCAGATGAGTGGATGGTGAATACAATACCCACTTGTGTGAGCCAATCCAGGGGACTACACCCCTGAGCCACACTGCAGACCATTGTTATGTAGCCTGATGGCAAGGTATACCCTTTCCCTAGCCTTGTACAGCCTTCTGGCGCAGTCAACTACTACACACCTGTGACACAATGAACCCATGCATGTCAGTACTGGCAAATCTGTGTGTGTGTGTGTGTGTGTGTGTGTGTGTGTGTGTGTGTGTGTGTGTGTGTGTGTGTGTGTGTGTGTGTGTGTGTGTGTGTGTGTGTGTGTGTGTGTGTGTGTGCATGTGTGGAGATTAAAGATTTGGAAGCCATTCTCACTCACTACACCTCCCATTGCACAGAGTAAAAAAATGAAGGACCACCAAGCTGCTGAAAATTAACATATTTTAGTCACAAACAAAACAGGATAGGTGCTTTCACGTGTATAAACACGCTTTTTCAGATCTCATTGCCCTACTCTAGCATGCCTTCTGATGTCAGTCACCTTGACATATCCTTTGCCCATATATCAGCCTGATAACCTCTGTGGTGCATGTGATACCTGTATAAAACTGTAGTGTAGCAAACTAGTTAGATAGGAATTCTAATTCTGACCCTGTCAACTGTGATAATGTGTGTGAGTCACTGAGAGAGTGTGGTTGTGTCTTCCTTGATGCCTGCTTTTGTGGACAGGCACATGTACTACAATTACCTTATCCCTCCTTTATCACTGTTACTGATGTCACTCACCTTCAAAGATACCTTTGGACAGTTCTCCACTATGTAAGCTCCATGGTGCATGTAATAACTGCATACAAATATAATAGCAATAAATAGTCAGGCAGGGGTTTGAAACCCAGTACTGGTAAGTGTTTGACACAAGCGTGCTTAGCTCTTACTCTCCTACCCCTTCATTTCTTACCTTGTCTGTGTCTGTCTCTCTCACTCCTTCTCTGGTGGATGTGGAAAAAATACATCTGCTTTGCTTAGGCAGCAGCTTGTGTTTTGTAAGCGATGCTCATGATCAGCTGATGGGCTATGCACACATTGCAGTCCCCCACTAGATAATTGCATGTGGAACAGCTGTGGTATCATTCCCATAACCAGTTGCAAGGAAACACACTCCTATAACTAAGAACATCATGTGAGTGTCGGCCCTTTTCATTCACTGTGAACAGGACTTCATGTCGGTATTTGACAAACAGCATCACAAAGGGTAGTGGAAATTACCTCTTACAACATACACTGTAGAGACAGGCCAACAAACAGGAGAGAGATGTTCTGACATGAGGACAGAATGTAAGTCTTGCTCTGCTACATTTGAGTAATGTTAGTTTAACAGGGTTTGTGTGGATATGGCTGGTCTACATGATTTCATATCTGTCATGACAGTGTTATGTGGTTAAAGAAACTCTCACCTGTAGGGCTGTCTGCAGACTGGCCAGTGTTTGGAGTCTTACATGTGTTGTGTTACTCACACATGTCCTATATTTAGAGATGCAGTAGCATACTCTGAAGATTTCAGTCAGTACATGGCAATAGCCATGTGAGTTACTGACTTCATATCCCTCAGAAGACCTTTGTCCAACAAACCCTGTTACACCAGTAAATGTACGAGTTTATCACAGCAACATGTCAATATTGGCCCTGTGTTTGTGCCTCCAGCCACAGCTCTGTCAACCTTTGTACATATGTCATGCAGTAAGAGGTGCATATGTTCAGTACATCATTATTTACTGACATCATACCTGATAACATGCCAGTGAGATTTCAGACTGCTGGCTGCTGGACATATTATGTATAGAAGGGCTTATATTTGAAGACAAAACCTGGACATTTTGTTGTAGTGTGTACAGTAGTGAGGTCTGTGTACTTATGATGATTGCTGACAGAGTGTTTATTGTGAATATGTACGTTGGCCTATGTACAGACTGTGGTAGATGTCATTGTTCTTGGTCCTGTTCTATCTGATGTTGCATGCTGCTCCAGCGTATGGTACCCTATTGGCGTACATGTTTGTAGGGCCAGACTGACACATGTCCCATACCACAGTAAGGTATACACTGTTTATTGGCCCAGTATATGTAGAGTTAGTGTGTGAGTGGCACATATGAGGATGGTATTGATCACACAGTCTATTAAGTACGCTTACCATATGTGACTATGGCTGTGTTCAGATTGGTTGTGGGCATGTGCTTTCACACAGGTGTCTGTTATTCCATGCTGTTACATGCCTGCTATATTTGCAGGTACATGTGTATTCCCCTTAATAAATGTAGACCAGTGCTCTGGCTGTTTGCCTGTAGTTTTCACAATTCTTTGTGACATGCTTAGCTGCTCAGTGTACTTACCCAGTGTGAAGTTATGTTCAGATATTTGTCAGATGTAGTGCTGCCGGGCCACCATAACTGTTGTGTATTTCTGACAAAGCAGTGAGATGCTGTACAGACGTATGTCACTAACTAGTGGGTAATGTGTGGGCTTGTGACCTCTGCTCCTCTGGTTATTATGAGCCAGGACAGACAGGAGTGTGTGAATGCATAAACTGTGTGAGCTTATCTATTCCAATATTTTCGTGATATCCCCATTTACATGGCTGTAAACATCCACTTTGTCAGGCTTGGTTCAAACGTCTTGCACTAAGGGGTTCTGTGTATACCTCTGGACTGAACAGAGTGTGTCAGACTGTCCACATTTATTGATCATATCTCTACTGTATTCCACAGGATCATTACTGTGATTTGTGTGGTACTGCACTATGATGATCTTATGATGTCTGTCAGTAACCAATAGCATACATGGCAATATCTAAAGTCACTTCCCACATATTTCTGTTAAGACAATCCCTATTACAGTAGCAACTGTCTACATTTATACCTGAAGTACTTACATGACATCCCCTTGCACTAAGAGGTTGTGACTATTGGTGCTGAGGTATGACTACATATTATGGACATATGTTATACATATATGTACATATATATATATATATATATATATATATATATATATATATATATATATATATACACACACACACACACACACACACACACACACACACACATATATATATATATATATATATATATGTACATATATAGATAGAGATACACGCACACACACACACACACACATATATATATATATATATATATATATATATATATATATATATATATATATATATATATATATATATATATATATATATATATATATATATATATATATATATATATATATATATATATATATATATATATATATATATATATATATATATATATATATATATATATATATATATATATATATATATATATATATATATATATATATATATATATATATATATATATATATATATATATATATATATATATATATATATATATATATATATATATATATATATATATACAGATAGTTCTATATATGACCATATATATAATGCAATATCTGGATGTATATAAATACATATATATATATAAATAAATGTGTATGCACATGTCTACATATATCTACATATATCTACATATGCATATATATATATATATATATATATATATATATATATATATATATATATATATATATATATCCATATGCTTATGTGTAAACATGACTGTTGTATATACCTTCCCAGATGTATCACACCGTATTTATCTGATATGTGTATATTTAGATATAACAACATACTTGATTCAACACTATCACTAACAAGTACTACACAATTGTAGAAGTCATAGCAGTTTTTCAGTACTATTCAGTATGTGTACTGACAGATATACTGGAAAAAACAACTGTCTTCATGACGGTGATGGCGTAGTGGTTCACTACTTTGACTATAGTTTACAGAGTCCTGGGTTTAAGACCTGCAAGTGCTGTTTATTTTTTTTGCTGGGCAGACCTAGGGCTGTTGGATACAGAGTGGTTTAGGCAGTTTTTAACACCTTTAAGTGTGTTTGCGCGGGTTTGCGTGATGGTAAGTGCTGCTAACGTATGGTTAAACGAAAAGGCGCTTACAACATGTAGGCTACGCTTACCAGTATGCAAATCTGCTTAGCATTTATATTGTAGCAATGTTACACCTGCTAAGCATAACTCAGCCCTGAGAACTAGTGATCACACTCCAGTCTGATAAAATAGCAGGGTAATGACATCTTTAATAAGTGTATTTAATTCCATGTACATAACATGCATCTATGTGCTGTCATTACAGTAGCAAGGGGTGTGAGTCTACTGTCTGGGACACCTGAGTATATATGGCTTGTACAGCACTCTTTTCCATTTGAATGTGTTTCATACATGGGTAGTATCCCAGGTTATATGCAGTCACACTGGCATGTAGTGTATCATTACATTACTACTGCTGACAGTGCTTTCACAAGTAAAAGTAGGTTGCAGTTTGTATTACTGGAACCAAACAACCCTGCATGCAAAGATGGTCTCTGAGTCCTCACTATCATGTTCTTGGTGTGTGAGCTGTCTGTCATTAAGTGTTTGCTACTGGATATTGATCTGACGTGGATATTAAGAGTAGAATACTGTTTGTATAGGACATGTCATTGAGGGCTGATGTCATGTAGTAATGACATACCTATCAGTTTCAGATGACTATCTGTCAACACAGTCATCCTACTGCATAACCAGTTGGCTAGCTGATGTCTGTCTGTCCTCTGTACAGATGTGCAAATGTCAAGACTCCATCTTGGCTGCTTACAGGCAAGCTATGCTTGAGTGACACTGACATGTCTGCCTAGCTGTGTTATGAATGCCACAGCTAGGACTCCACACCCTGTACACACCACATACCATGGATACCTCAACTATACTAAAACAGTCAACAAAACATGCTTGTGTACAGCTCTCCAAGACAGACACTGACCATGTCATGTAATACATGTTGCATACATGTCAACTGGAGCACCTCACTGGCCCTCTGCAAGAGGCAACCAGATGACTGGATGTTGCACATAACTCTCACCCTGAGGATCACCCCTGTGGTATCTTTTGATAGATGGCCTGCTGGCAAATGACAGGTGGCATGATACCACTGTACAGACATTCATTACACTTCCCATCTCTCCATGGATAATAGCCAGGTACACACCTATGAACACCTGCACCGATGGACCCTAGTACTGACAAATGTGTACATGTGCATTACTGAAAATAACAGTGTATGTGTGTTTGTAGACATGTAGTTGATAATACTCTGAGGCCCTTCACACCCACCACCATTTACCATACTTAGATGTGGCTGCTACTGTACTGAACATTACATTATCCTTGTTACATTCCTCACCCTATGGGCTACCTGGAGTTTGCAGAACCAGCACAACACTGCTGTACAAGTTGATAGGCACAGGATTCCCTCTGAGTTCTGGCAAGTGTGTGTATGTGTTCAAGTGTGTATATTTCTAGGATACATCATTCTGAGGCCACATTATCCTAATACAATACACCTTGCCACACAGTATTAGGGATAGTGATGTTGCTGACTGTAGGATAGCCATGGCAATGCATCACCCTACTATTCCTGTGGCATGTGCATTAGATGCATATCCCTGTACTAGCACTCTTGGGATAGACAAGGTGTTGTATTGTAGTCCTGCTCAATGTGTGATGGTATGTATGTCAGAGTATTATCATGGGTTTCAGTGTATACAATAGCCAATGTGGGGTATGGGTGCTGGGTATATTGTCTTTACACTATGGTATCCCCAGTACATATCCCATGTTCCACTGCATGGGGACCACTATCACCATCAACCATACAAGTAACTGATAACACTATCCAGCCCAGTTATGCATGTGCTGTGTGCAAGTTATCTGTAACAGAATGGACACACTGGCAAGGTAGTTAGCACTGATAAGCCCAGGTCTCTCAGATGTGTGTATGACTGCTAAGTGTTTGTCAATGTGTATATGACAGTATGCCACACTATTTATTGTTCATAAACAACCAGTACATCCCCCATTACCATACTGTACAGGGGCTGGTAATGTTCTTCACTTAACATGTAACCTGGAACACACCTCATCCTGAAAGCTGTGTGGTGTGTGCAATTAAGTCCACACCCATCTGCAGCCACTACATACCTAGGTAGGGGTTCTAATCCCAGTGTTGCCAAGTAAGAGTGTGTGTGTATGCGAAGGATCTACTTCCATTTGCAGAATATACATGTCCCAGGAGGTCATCTGTCTGAGAACTGCCTGGCAAATGCTAACATTTCACAGGTATCATCCTGTGGAAATTCATTCCATCACAACTAGTAGTAGATGTGTAAATGCCCTCTTCCCCACTGTATAGGTGTACAGCAAGGGTCTATATTATAATCGCAAAAGTTTAATAGTTCGAATGCATAAACATTGAAGTGTATGCATCAAACTATTAAACGATTTAACACCTATAAAAATATTTTTAGGACCAAAAAAAAACTAATGAGTTTAGGCAGGAGGGCAAGCCCCCTTGCACAACCCACATGGGGGGCTGTGCCCTCCACACCCCCCACTACTTAAATATACCAACTCCAAGATCATGCTGCAGTGTAGGAAAGGGAAATCTTCCCTTTCCGTAACATACTCCATTAAAGTGTGGTCTCAGAGTTGGTATATTTAAGTAGCGGGGGTGTGGGGGGTGCAGCCCCTCTGCCCAACACCCTTTACTTTTTTTTTTTTTTTTTACAGGGTCTACTAGAATTTCGATGATTTAATGTTTCAACCACTAAAGTTTGATATTTAGTGATTCGAAGCATTAAACCTTTGAGATTCTAATATAGACCCGCACAGCAATACTGGGTTTGATATATATAGCTGGGTGTGGATCTTGTGGACACAGCCACCATCATCGCAGTTGCAGTTGAGTGTATCTCCCTGCTTAGCTGGCTGTAATACTGTATAGTGCATGTTAACAGGTTAAGTAGTTGTCAGTCACACTATCTGCAGTTTTACAGCAACTCACACCCTCCAAAGGGTAGGGCTGTGCCAGCCACACCAGCACACCCTTGTTTACCAAGTTGAGGATTGCACTACATTGGGGAAGGGAACATATACCTTTCCAATACCATCGTCAATGACATTAAACTAGCAGACTGCTTATTTCCCAATGTGTTGTTGTGCCTATTCTGTTTTTGTGGAATTACATAGGCTAAAATGTGTTCCTTGCATAAGTACATGCATCCATATGTACAGTATTCTCTGTATATTGCATCAACACCATAGCCTCGGTGTGTGTTATACACAAACATGTGGTGTGTACCACCCAGTACACTTACCATTGTCCACTGTAGAAGGGCTGCTGACATCAGCCGCCATGCACTCACCTGTATACACCCCCAGATCTATCAGCCATGTGGCACATGCAGTAACTGTTATAAAGACCTGTGACATGTGTTCAGCTGTACCCAGGATATGGCACAGTGAAGGTGTCACCACAGTGCCGTACCCCTTGTAGGAAACAACAGGAGACCAACATCCTGCTGACACATGGACACCTACAACACAAACGGAATACATTATGGAGACCACAATCACTCAGTTTTAATAACAGCTGTAATGCATCATGGCTGGACAGCTACACTTCCTGACAAGTAAGCAGTAAACTTTAGCGCTGACAACATATTACACAGCATTACATTGGTACACCATAGTACAGTCACACTGTGCATCAGGACCATATTAGCCTGTCCCTGCATCGATGTTATGGATGACAGGGATGTGGCACAGGTATCATCATATGCACAGGATGTGTTGTTGGTTTACCAGAGACCTAGGCTGGGCCATACATTTGACATCATGTGTGTGTGTGAGGAGGTTTAATTATTAACTTGGCTGTTGTGATGTGTGTGTAGGTATGGGGTTGCCCTATCTGTGTTGGTGATGTGTATGTTTATGCATGCACACAGTTCTGCCATGTGGCTGCCTTATACAGTGTTTGTTGGACAGCTTCAGACCATACTTGGCAGGGTGTGCAGTTCACCGTCTCTGGTCATGGACACAGGAACTGTGCCTGCCAGGCGTTCCATGGGCAGCACCAGATACAAGCCACAATATGGTACTTTCTCCTGATTATGACATATGTCAGCTGGATCCAGGTCCTTCTTGGGACTGGCCAGGGCCATGTGCATGTAGCCTGCTGTGTTGTGGTATGGACAGTGCCCCCCTGCTTTGCTGGGGCTGTTACTGCCACTACAGGAGCAGCACTGACTTCTGGCATGTCCACATCGACCTCCAGCTATTGGTGTTGCTGGCCTACGTCCATGTGGCCATTGCACTACTCCCACCATATGCTCAAGCACAGACATTCCACAGTCGAGGATTCCCACCATCTCACCCAACCATCTATGCATCACCTCTGCAAAATAACGATGGGCACCTACAAGATCACGGATATTGTCAATAACAGCTAAATGAGTCACCCTCTGCAGCCTCAGACCCTGTCTGGTATACCATTCCATACATGCTTGCGCCTCCATGATGGCTTGAAACATGTGCCTGGTGGTACCAGATCTGGCACCTCTGTGTGGGGCATGATGACTTGTAGCCTCCTACGAGCACCCCTGTACATCTGCCTGTGTGGTACCCCACCAGACATCTGGCTATGGCTGCTGTGTCCAGACACATGTGCCATAGATACCACACTGTCCTGTCCCATGCCACCACCCACCAATTGTCCCTCTGCTATGGCCACTGGTGATGGGGTATGTATAGGCAATGTGATTGTGTGCGGGGTTGGGGTGGCTAACAGTGGGATGTCAAACAGTGGTGCAGCTTCAGCCCCTGACAACCCTGCCTGTGCCTTAACACACCTATCATCATTATCAGTGTCTGTATGGACACCAACATCAGTTTACCTGCAGGAGGGACCCTGACTCACTTCTCCACCTGTGAGGGGAAAATAAAATTCACTTTAAAACCTGTGGCACTCTGCACTCAACGGCATGCAGTGTAGCTATAGTCAATCCCTGTTTCCAACATTATACATCTCTATGATGCATGGGTTATGTTAGTAGGTGATACCCCTTCTCCTGGAACAGACTGCTCCCATGTACACAGTATTGCTATGCACCTCTTCAGCACCCTGGCATGTACTGTGCACCATCCCTCACAGGTATACACACCTTTTCTGAATGTGTATATGTGTGTGTGTAAATTATGTTTGCTCTGCTGCTCACAGCCTCTATGTATTTGTCCAACACATACCTGGGATTATATGTGGATAGATGTCATTTGTGAATACCTGATGTCTGCTTTTCAGATCTCATCATCAGTGGTGCATGTATGGCCAATAAAATACAATTACACTGACAACCTTGAAACTTTACTGTGGCTATGGGGAGTGTATACACCCTTATTGATATGGCACCCTCTTCACTGATATGCCACGGGGCCACATTACTGCATATGTTAACCTGATATGTGACATATGACCTGTGCAATCAAATGCAGTATCAAACAAATGTGTTAGCTGTACAGATGCTGATTGAGATGCATACAATTTGTGGGTGAATATGTGTGGACACCTTTATCATGATGGTTTGTTGCACCTACTGTTACGTGTACTACAGCAGTCACTACTCATGGAAGGGATATACTAGCATGAGTTATCTGCATTTGCCAGTATTTGTCACTCTGCCCTACAAATGTCCCCCAACTCTGCATGATTGCAATGTCAACTCATGTGCACAGCCCTTGGAAGTCACACAGTGCCGTCACTATTGCTGTGGAGTCAGGGTTATGTCTGCCACAATTCATGACCTTGACTGTGTGCAGATATAGCCATTCTTTGCAAGCTTTGGATCTCTGCTTCAGTTCACTGTTGTGTTTCAGGATGACACCCCCTCCCCATCCTCAGCCTTTTTGTAGATGCTTGACAACTATGGCATACACATATGTGTCATTTTGCAGTGTCACACATTCTGAACACCACATGTACTGGCGTAGTCCCTGCTAATGAATGGCAAACATACAGGTGTATACTGGCACTGGCAAGGTACAGATGGGGATGGTGGGCCTGAGCTGGGGTGAGGTGTTGGTTGTGCAGCACATGTATCTTAATTGATATTGTCTGTAGGTTTGCAACTTGGTCTTTGTACATCTGTACACATTGCAACACATGCCTTTGGGGGACTATTGATGTTATGCATACGCTACCTGTAGAGAGCCCTGGCTGATGTTTCCTGTGGAACAACTGTCTCATCTGATTGCACTAACCCATGGGCCACAGTTATGCCGAGTCCAGGCAATTGCCAACACAGGTACTGCACAGCCAGTACTTGCTAGACATTCCTGCAACTCCCTTACTGTTGCGGCATGTTATTAGGCAGCCTGCATGACCAGTTTGCAACATGTGTCATCATCTGTTTTGGATGGCCATCTGTTTATTTTCTACATTAATCCTGTCCCATACATCCTCACCATATACAAGACCATCTGCACTGTTTGCCATGGTATATGCAATGGTGAGTTAAGGCTACATGTCAAACTCCTGCGTGCTACCTGTTTGGTATGGGATCCATTCCATGGCTTGTATGATGTGTACAGGCCATGGCTGCCTCTGTTGCTGGTAAGTTTGCACATTTGATGGGCAAACGTCTTGGACAGCAGACCATTTCTTGGTGTGACATTGAGGACCTGTACTTGCTGGAAGGTCCATACTCATGAAGAGTACATGCTGTCAGTACCTCCGTAGCTGCTTCCACAATATGTTATTTGGAATGTATGCACACATATGCTTCCAGTGTTTGTGAAGGTATGTATTCCCCATATTTGCTGTCCTAGCGTAGGATGGATTCCATATTACACATTCATTGCTCATGTTAGGACCACATTACAGGTTGTAAGGGCTATGGAATGAAGTATTGTGATATACCATTGTGTAGATCTGCAACAGTTGCCATTGTAATACTGGTTGTATAAGGGTGATGTTTCAGACATGTCCCTACTGTAGGCCATTTGTCCCACATTTATGTTCATCTCTGTGCACACATCTTGCAATGATAGGTTGTTAGTTATATTGCAGAACTCTTACATACCCTTCAGATACGCCACCATGGTGACGACTGTGATGCAGTGCAGTTAACAGCAACAATAAGTGAATGTGTACAGCAGGCATTATGGGTAGGTGTGTTAAATGTGTGCATGGAAAATACCATGGCCATAACATGGCCGGTGTATTGGCAAACCTGAACAAACACCATACTCACCAGCTACAGGCTGCTGCCCCGGAGGTATACCAGAGGGACCTACATAGTTGTGTGAGAGATGTGATGTCAGCAGCCACACCTGTGGCATTGGTACAGGGTGGGAGCAGCATTACAGTACATCAACAGTACAATCCCACGATACTACAGATTATGCACATCAGTTTTTTACTACAACACAGCAACAGACTATATATATTTTATCTCACATATGCATGATTACATTCTACAGATGTAGATGGATACGCAACAGTGACCTACTGATGTGCACTGTGGCCTTACCTGTACAATCCTCATCTATTGTGTGGGTAGCACCCAACTCCACAATGCTCTCTGCAGGAGCTTGTGTTTTGGGTGGGCAGGTGACCCGAGGCTGGTGAGGAGCTTCTCAGCATGAGTCAGGGGGGGCTGGATGGCATGACCCCCCTTTGGCTAGCTGGTCCCTCCTAACTGCTGCAGCCTGCCGATGGGCATGGCAGAGTACGTCAGTGCACCGATGTCGGACCTGCTCATAACTGCAGTTATGCAGGCTCACATCATTTACTCTGTGGACAAGATCATTCCACGGGGTGGTCCTCTCCTGCAGATCATAGGCTGTACATCCAAACAGGGTGTGGTAGTGCTGCCCCAGGTGTTGAATGATCGCCTCATTCTCCTGGGGGGTGTACATCAACAATCGCGCCTGCAACATGGTGCCTGAAAAACATAGAGAGGAAAAAAGGTCTGAGGACCTCATACTGCAAGGATATAATAGTTGTTAATACACATCTCTGTCTCCCCCTCACCATATCTGCAACAGCAATCTGATCACACAACTCAACGGGTATGTTTACAGCAAACTTACTGTTGGGACATATATCATATTGTACAACAATTTGTGCAATGTGTTTGTAGTCATGTTCCATGTTGAAACACTCTCATTGGTGGCCTGTTACGAACAATGTCACCTGCATGCCATTGTAAGGGCCACTATGGTTCCATATATGCATGGGTTCTATTTGCTATGTGACTGCTGCAAATCTGGTGTTTTGTGTTAATGGGGATATCTGTGCATGCTGTTAGACATAATCCTGGAATGTGGGGATGATTACTACCCACATATTTTCTATAACTGTGACACAATAGCATGTTTGGGAAGACATTTCCCAGAAGAACCACCTCTCCCACCTTATCTGGCCATGTTACGAGGCCACCTCAAGTTCCCTTGGAACTAGACAAACTTTCAACTCAAGCACTCGAGCCATACATTTCTCAGCCTGGCACTTGCTCAAAACCCATAACAACTACTTATAAACCCTAGTACTACAGAAGGACAAGGCTCTCTATTCGACCTTGCCAGCCTTTCATGAAAACAGTTTACTGTATCTATCCAGGCATGTCCAAAGGGCAGTTTCAGGTGTACTCTCCAATCCAACTGGTGAATATGGACATTTTGAGGGAATACTGCAACTGCCTCATGTACACAGACAACTCTCTCCTCCTACCACCAAACACTAATACATGCAAGAGATGCAATTATACAGCCAAACTGGAGGCTAAGCTCTCTCAACCCAAGACTGGATCAGACAGTCAAGAAGAGAAAGCAAATACTGGCATCACATCACCAGTCTCACATAGACCCATTAAACCAACACAGGCAAAAACACACGTAAATACACAAAAACATACTTGAAGGCTCTAAATAAAAATCTGCAAAAGCAACAGAGCCCTCCAAAGCAAACATCCAAGCAACCTCCACCCCCCCAGCACAAACCATGAAATACATACTTCACAAAACCAGTGTGCCACACAATCACAGTCCTTAAGGCAAAATAACATACCCAACATAGTAATAGGTGACACTATAGTTAGGCATACTGACGTCCCATTCACTAGGCTGAATAAGGAGAAGGTTACTGTTAGCTGCCTGTTGGGTACCAGGATCTGTCACAAAACACAAGCACTCAGGTCATTCCAGAGCAAGTACAAATATGACTCTGTCATTGTCCATGTTGGTGTGAATGACCTGAGCCATACCTCCCTGGACTACATGAAAAGAGACATGGAAGAGCTCTCTGATCACATAGCCCAGGTCGGTATGACCCTGACCCTGAGTAGCATACTGCCCTCACCAGGAATGATACCACGGTATAAAGAAAAAATTATCAATTTCAACAATTGGCTATGTTTCTAGTGTCATTCAAAGGGGATCCAGTGCCTGTCTGCCTGGGATGACATGCTTGACAAGCCACGCTGCTTTGCTAGAGATGGCTTGCACCTGTCACCCTTAGGCTTTCGAATACTGACCAAGGCACTTGCCACCCCCATAGTACCTT
This sequence comes from Protopterus annectens, assembly GCF_019279795.1. Lineage (NCBI taxonomy): Eukaryota > Metazoa > Chordata > Ceratodontiformes > Protopteridae > Protopterus > Protopterus annectens. The sequence continues at coordinate 1,462,820,190 of NC_056731.1, read as the reverse complement.
TTTTAGGCAAGGCTCAAAAGACAAACCCACCGCCATAAATAACACGAGTAACAAAAATCTGAGGGTAATACTACTCAATGCCAGAAGTCTAAACCTCAAAATGCACTCACTCAAGACACTCCTCAGTATGGAGCAAATCGATATATGTGCAGTAACAGAAACCTGGTTTAAGGCTCTAGAGAGCACCCCAGCACTACCAGGCTACAACTCATACCATACATTTTGGCCACAGAACCTGGACCGAAATACAAAAGGCGGGGGAGTATCACTATTCATCAAGGATACCCACACCTCCAGGTTAGTGGCACAGCACGATGCTTCAGAGATTATCCATGTGCAACTAACAATGGGCAAAACTGCAATTCAAATTGTAGCTTGCTACAGATCACCCACCATGTCCGAGGACCCCATTCCACATTTCTGGAAACAGTGGGTAACATAAAGGTCCTACCAAACACCCTAATATTGGGTGATTTCAACTACCCAAACATTAACTGGGAGAACTACTCAAGTATTAACTCCCTTGCCCAACATTTACTAGAATTTATAAACTCAAACGCCCTGGAACAACTGGTCAACACTCCCACCAGAGGTGACAACATATTGGACCTGGTCATCACCAACATGGGTGGCCAGTGTTCCACACCAGAGGTCAACCCCTCGCTGGTTAGATCTGGCCATAAACAAATCAGTTTGGATATCCACATTCCACCCCCACCCCCCGGACAAGGAAACTGAAAAACATTTCAAAAGCAAACTTCACGTTACTTAAGACGAAGGTGGAAAGTTTCAAAGCCCCCATGCTAAAGGATAACGCTGTCCAAGCTGCAAAATCCTTTACTAATGCATTCTACAGGAACCTACAAGAATGCATGGATAATGCTATCCCAAGAAAAACCAAGACTCACTCCTCCAAGAAAAGGAAACCAGTCTGGTGGACCCCTGCCATAAACAAGCTATACAATCGAAGGAGGAAACTAGTACAGAAAAGAGAAAATCCAAGAAGGGAAGACATCCCTGATCAGTATCAGCAAGAAACTATGATCCCTCATAAAATTGTCCAAGGTGAGCTTTGAAAGAAAACTTGCCAAGGACTCCAAATATAACCACAAGGCATTCTTTAGCTATGTCAAGAATCTAAGTGGCAATGCTCAGGTCTGCTCAGAGTTAGTGCAGAATGGCAAAAATACACTGAACCAACTGATTTTGCCAACATCCTGGCAGATAGGTTCAATCCCTCACACCCAAAAGTGCCCATAACCATACCAGAAGAATGTAGAGCCCCTGAAATAACACACTCAAGTTAAAATAGCCCTTTCCAAAGCCAAAAACACAGCATCAATGGGACTGGACAGTGTCCCAGGTTGCTTCCTACATGAGCTCAAAGATGAACTAACCCCCTCACCTAAAAACACTGTTCAAACTCAGCCTCTCCACAGGCTATGTACCCAAAGAGTTTTGCACAGCATTGATTATTCTGCTCCACAAAGGTGGAGACACAACAGACCCCGGGAACTATCACCCTATAAGCCTGACTAGCTTGGTCTACAAGGCTATGGAATGCATCATCATGGAACTCATTAACAGAGACATTGGGAACCTCCAAACACTGAACCCTACCCAGTTCAGCTTTGTTAAGGGCAGATCATGCCTCCTAAACCTGGTGGACTTCTTTGAGACAGTTACCAAGGCTATAGATGAGGGAAAGGTGGTACAACCAGCCTACCTAGACCTTTCAAAAGGCCTTCAACACCATTCCCCATTCTGGTATTATAGACAAGCTCACGAGCCTGAACATAAACCCCTATGTCACAAGATGGGTTGCCAATTGGCTCACGGACAGAACCCACATGGTGAGAGTTGTGGGAGCTAGGTCTGACTCTAAACCAGTTACAAATGACATTCCCAGGGCTCAGTCCTAGTAGCCCTCCTGTTCGCGCATACTTCTCAGAGGTACAGACAAGCACAGGAGGACTATGGCTGACCAAGTTCACAAACAACTGCAAACTAGAGGCTATAATTGACTCACCAGTTGACACAGACATCTTCCAAAAGGGTCTCACTGAGAAGGATACCTGGTGTCAAAATCATGGCCTCAAGCTAAATGCCAAAAAGTGCATAGTTATTCCCTTTGAAAATAACAAAGGACCCACAAACTACCACATAGGTGGCACTCCCCTAAATACGGAAAACATAATAAGGGATCTAGGGACCCAAGTAGATAGTAATCTCTCCTTTGATAATCACATTGCCAAAGTGGTTAGAAAATCCTTCTATGTGGACCACCTAATCACAAAAGGGTTTGCATCCAAATCAAAAGAGGTCACTGTGCCCCTCTACTCATCACTCATCAGACCCATCATAGAGTACAATGCCTCATTTGGGATGTACCTTACAAGACACCTGCAATAGCTGGAAAGACCACAGAAGTACCTCACCAAGAGGATCACTGGCCTCAAACAGATGCTCTATGCAGCTCGACTGAAGAAACTCCAGCTGTACTCAGTTGCATACCGCCTGCTCAGAGGTGATCTCTGCCTGACATACAAGGCCATGTCCAACCCAGAATTGATGGACATGCTCCACCTAAAGAAAACCTTATCCCCTTGAGCAACATGCTCTAGGGATCTAAACCTCACCAGAACAATAAATATGATGTGTTGGAGGGATATATTCCTGTCTAAGAGACTTCCCATGCTTTGGAACAAGATTCCAATCTACATTAGGCAGAGCTCCTTGCTAGCATTCTTCAAGAGAAACCTTGATGAGTGGATGGGAACAGAAAGTTTACCACGGGGATCAATTCAGTGGCTCTGCTGGATAGAGGTACTGGGAACTAAGCTAAGGGGGTGGTGAAAGCCAACATATTCTGGCTAGGCTTATAAATGACTTTGGGCAGATAGCCTAGTACCTCCCTATGAACCTATGAACATCACATCAGGGACCCACCCTGGGACCTCATCCTCTGATGATCCTGCACTACCTTCAGGTGGAACCATGTCAGGGGATGATGTTTGCACCCCCCCCCCGGAGCACACACAGACAGGATCCTGTCACCTGAAGTCAGTTCCAGGGTCTGGTGCATAGGGATCTACACAGAGACTTGGGGGATGTGCTACACTACATTGATGCCCTCAGTACACAATCACAAGGTCCGCATGCTCCTCCTGCTCAGCCCCCAGCCCGGCACCTGCAGGGCCGTGAAGGTGAAGTTGTGACTGCCCATGGGTGGGGACCTTGGTCTTATGGTTTCCATATTAGGGCTCATGGGCTCCCACATTGCAAACACCACTCACCATCCAAGGTGTTTGCCCACCACATGTGCATATACCGGCCTTGTATGCTGTCTTGTCTGCCTTTCAACCCATCCTACCTCCCCAAATATACCTACTATCCTTCCACAACATACCAATCCCATATTCACAAACAAGGGCAATGTGTTCCCAACATGGATTTCACACCAGACATAACTGTCCATTTTGCACCCACTTACTATTGTATATATATGTGTGTGTATAGATATGTGTGATGTTCTGTCACACATATCATGCAGCACTGTCATTCAACAGTAGGGAAAATGAATGTATATATATATACATATATATATATATATATATATATATATATATATGTGTGTGTGTGTGTGTGTGTGTGTGTGTGTTTGTATATATGTAGACATACACACACACACACACACACACACACACACACACACACACACACACACACACATATATATATATATACATATATATATATATATATATATATATATATGTATATGTATATGTGTGTGTGTGTGTGTGTGTGTGTCTATATCTATAAATATATATATATATATATATATATATATATATATATATATATATATATATATCTGTGTGTGTAGATATATATTTTGACACTATTGTCCATAGCAGTTGTTCAGCAGGACGTCATCACAACAACTCCTGATAGCACATATAAATATGTCCAAATCATCTATCCCATTATTATAGACCAAGTACTACATTCAGTTACATGCATATATGTTTCACATACCTGTTGTGGGATTGTCCTTTCTTCTGAGTACACTTTTTTGTGTCCCCTTAGTTATGTAGGGTTGTTTGGAGGTTTAGCTGGTTTAGATACTTTTTTTTTCCTGTTTGTTTGTTTGTTTTCTTTCTTTCTTTCTCTCTCCACTACAGGGATTGAGCTGCTTTGAATAGATTGCAGCATGGATTTTGTAGGTGATGCACATGATCAGGTGATGGCCTCTGTACCAATCAGTGTTCACCACTTGCTACTTGCATGCAGCCAGCTGTGCAGTACTTCCAATTAGCACTGTCAGGGCAACATACTACTATAAATTACTACATCATGTGGGCGTTGTTCCTTTACCTTTCCTGTATGGAAGACATCCTTCCTGAGTGTGGGCAGCAGTGTTACAGACAATACCTCTTACAACAGGACTTGCAGACACAGGCCAACTACATATTTGTATAAGGTTCCAGACCTATGGATAGCGTGAGTAGTGTTGTTATATGCATTGTATACCGCAAGTTTTACAGGGTTTGTGTGGACATACTAGTTTAGCATGGAATGCAGTCTGTCTACATAGCTCTCAAGTGTGGGCCTATACACATGATGGCCAGAGGATTGGCTGCTATGTTTTGTCTGTTCACTACACAGGTCTTGTCTCAGATATATCAGTGGCATTCTGTCTGTTGAGTGCTATCAGTACATGGCTACATCCATTTGTGTTTCTGACTTCATTTTCTTGAATAAGGGTATGTTACAAACAATCCTGTAACACCAGGAACTTTCACAGTGTATAACAACAATATTGCAAATATGGCCCTGTGTCCCAGCCTTTGTCCACCTACATACCAGGCTTTGTCCATATGTCATGCAGTAAGAGGTTAAGTAGTGGCCTATCATTATGTTGTGCTGGCATTCCTGCCTCCATTCCAGTGATGTTGTGGAACCCCACACATATTGTGGGGTAGGGTCCATATATATGTGGGCCACAGCTGAACAAAACATGTGTGTCCTTGTACAGTCCAGAGGTCAGTGTATGTAACACTGTTATATGTCCTTGTAAGTCATTCTATGAGGGAGGGGTATGCATCATTTAAAACTAGGCTGTTACAACATGTGAGGAATATCAGTAGTAAGACACCTTAAGGTATATGGCTGTACATTTTCATACATTTCACCTTGGGAACATTGGTGGTCTAGTGCTTACTGTTTTACAGACAGTTCTGTTTGTCAGAGTGATAGTGATGTTTTAAGTTAAGCATTGTTATGTAACAGATACATTTTCATTGAGACAATTTAATTCTTTTCCCCCTAAGGATTGAATACAGAGTGTAATTGGAGGCTGCTGAACTGCATCTGCATTTATTAGTGGTGATTGATTCTTATCTTCTGGGCCTGTGTTTCTTTTCTGTTGTACTACTTGAAGGCCTTGGCCTGTACAGCAACATATGTTATGCTTTCAGATTACTTTATAAAATGTTTTGCTTGAGAATTGTATCACTCAGTATGTATATCAAACACCTCAAAATGCACTCACTCGAGGCACTCCTTAAAATGGAGAACATCGACCTCTGCGCTGTGACAGAGACCTGGTTCAAGGCTTCAGAGAGCACCCCTGCATTACCAGGCTATAATTCATACCACACCTTTCGGCCAACTAACCTAGACTGAAGCACTAAAAGCGGAGGCATGTCCATATTCATTAAGGATATCCACACCTCCAGGCTAGTTGCTCAGCATAATGCATCTGAGATTATCCAAGTGCAACTAACTTTGGACAAGACCACAATACAAATTGTATCTTGCTACAGATCCCCACCATGTCCCAGAATTCCCACTCCTCATTTCATGATACACTGGAAAATATTAGGGTACAACTCAGCACCCTAATAATGGGCAGTTTCAACTACCCCACCATTAAATGAGAAAACTACTCATGTACTAACTCTTTTTCTCACAATTTTCTGGAATTCATAAATTCCAATGCCTTAGGTCAACTTATCCACACCCCCACCAGGGGCAGCAATATCCAAGACCTGGTCATTACCAACATGAGTGACCAGTGTTCCACATCAGAGGTCAATTCCTTGTTGGTCAGATTCGACCACAAGCTAATCACCCTAGACATCCACAACCCCCCCCCCCATTAGGGAAACCACCGTAAAAAATTTTCTCCAAAGCCATCTTCACGCTTCTTAAGACAGAAATGGCAAACTTCACGACACCCATGCAGATGGACAATAGAGGTGTGACTTCTGAATCCTACATAAAATGCACTTTATAAGCACATACACGAGTGCATGGATCATGCTATCCCTAACAGAACCAAGATGCTATCCTCCAAAAAAAGAAAGCCAATCTGGTGGTCCCCTGCCATAAACAAACTCTACAACAGAATAAAGAAACTGTTGCAAAAAAGAGTAAAATCCCATGATTGGAGGAACTCCCTGGTCAGCCTCAGCAAGTAGCTGAGATCCTTCATAAAATCCTCCAATGCTAGTTATGAAAACAAATTCGCCACTGATTCTAAAGACAACCACAAAGCATTATATAGCTATGTCAAGAATCTCAGTGGCAACACTCAGATCTGCTCTGAGTTACAGCACAATGACACCAAATATACAGAACCAACTGATATTCCAAACATCCTAGCAGATATGTTTAGTGCTAACTTTACCCCCCTCTCCCGCCATAAACGACCCATCTCTATACTGGAAGAATGCAAAGTTTCTGTAATCATGGCTGCACAGGTAAAAACCACACTCTCCAAAGCCAAGAACACAGCATCCATGGGACCTGACAACATCCCAGGCTGCGTTCTATATGAACTACAGAATGAACTGGCATCCCACCTAAGTACCATGTTCAGTCATAGTCTCACCTCAGGATTTGTTCCCACTGAATGGCACACAGCGACAGTTATCCCACTCCACAAAGGGGGATCCACCATGGACCCCGGGAACTACGGCCCCATTAGCCTGACGAGCCTGGTCTGCAAAGCCATGAAATGTATCATCATGGAACTTATAAACAAAGACATTGGTAATCTCCAAACTCTGGACTCCACCCAGTTTGGATTTGTAAAAGGTAGATCATGTCTCCCAAACCTAATAGACTTCTTTGAAGCAGTCACCAAAGCCGTACACGAGGGTAAGGTGGTTCACACAGCCTATCTAGATCTCACCAAGGCTTTTGGCACCATCCCCCACTCTGGAATTTTAGATAAACTCACTAAACTAGGTATAAATCCCTATGTCACAAGATGGGTTGCCAACTGGCTCACTGACAGAACCCACACTGTGAAAGTAGCAGACTCCAAATCCGACTTCAGACCAGTGACAAGTGGAGTACCACAGGGTTCAGTCCTGGGTCCTCTCCTGTTTGGTATCTACTTCTCTGAAGTACAGGCTAACACAGAAGGTCTTTGGCTAATGAAGTTCACAGATGACTGCGAACTAGCTGCCATAATCAAAACTCCTAACAATGTGGACATCGTACAAAAGGGCCTCACTGAGACAGATGCCTGGTGTCAAAGCCATGGCCTCAAGCTCAATGCCAAAAAGTGCATTGTCATCCTCTTTGGTAAACATTCTGTATGCATGAACTACCACATAGGCGGTAGTCTAGTTAACACTGAAAGTGTGATAAGAGACCTTGGGACACAGTTATACAGTAGTCTCTCCTTTGATAATCACATTGCCACAGTAGTCAGGAAATCCTTCTACATGGCACACGTCATCACAAAAGGTTTCTCATCCAGGAAAAAAGAGGTCATTGTTCTCCTCTACTCGTCACTCATTAGATCCATTATAGAGTACAACACCCCTTTTGGTATGTACCTCACAAGACAGCTACAACAACTGGAAAGGCTGCAGAAATACCTCGCAAAGAGGATTACTGGCCTCAAACAGATGCCCTACTCAGACAGTCTCAAAAAACTCCAGCTTTACTCCGTCGCATATCGTCTACTCAGAGGCGATCTCTGCCAAACATACAAAGCTATGTTAAACCCAGAGCTGCTGGACATGCTCCACTTAAAGAAATCACAATCCATCTGAGTACACTCTCTAGGGACCTAAACCTGGTAACCACAATAAACAGAACATGCTGGAGGGATAGATGCCTGTCCCAGAGACTTCCCAAACTCTGGAACAAACTACCTATCTATGTCAAATAAAGCTTCTCATTAGCACTCTTCAAGGGAAATATTAATGATTGGATGGGAAATAGGAAATTCACCTTGAGGATCACTACTGTGGCTCTGGTCGACTGGGAATCAGGAAAATAATTTTCTTGGGTGGCAAAAGCCAGAGTACCTTTTTGGCTTGGCTTATATAAGCCCTTGGGCCAGTAGCCTAGTAGCTACCTATGAACCTATGAACCTAACTGCTATATGAAATGGCATATACAACTGAATTAGTACACAAATAAACATTTCTTATGTATGCAAACCTGTGTGTGGTGTCATATACTTTGACTTCTCTGTGGGTATATGTTTCATACAATAATTGTGTTTTGTATGACAGAATCAAACAGTGACCATTTTAAAAGGTAGCAACTGTAGCAATACTTGGCTGTATAATATGCTGTGCACCCTCTAAATATGTATCTTCCTATACATATCTATACGTAGTAATATATGTATATGTGTGTGTATGTGTATGTACATACATATCTATATATATGTATATATACGTATATATATATATATATATATATATATATATATAAACACACATATGTATATATATATATATATATATATATATATATATATATATATAGATAGATATAGATATAGATAAACACATATGTGTGTGTGTGTATGTATCATTGGAATGTTTATTACTTCCACAGTGTACATTCCCTATGGTCGACAGACTGTTCTGCATGATATCTTATTGATATCATGGTGACATTGTACAGGTAAGATGAATTACTGTTAACTTCTTGTGGCTATGTTGTGTAGGGTCCTGGGTATGAGACTTGCAAGTGTTGGTATTGTGTTGCAAGGCAGATCTGTTTTGCTGTGGAGGAGGGGATGATATCAATAATTACAAAAGGTACTTAAATTTGGCCCCTCACCCACATTAACGGTGCCTTTGGTCATACATGTATTTGTTGTGTTCTTCATATATATATATATATATATATATATATATATATATATATATATATCTTTATATATATATATATATATATATATATATATATATATATATATATATATATATATATATATATATATATATATATATATATATATATATATATATATATATATATATATATATATATATATATATATATATATATATATATATATATATATATATATATATATATATATATATATATATATATATATATATATATATATATATATATATATATATATATATATATATATATATATATATATATATATGTATATATATATATATATATTTGTATATATATATATATATATATATATATATATATATATATATATATATACACACACACACACACACACACACACACACACACACACACACACACACACACACACACACACACATACATACATACATCTACATATATAAATACATTTCCTCTACTGTTGAATGACTGTGCTGCATGATATGTCTGACAAAACATCAGATTTATTTATATCTGACATGGCTTAGTGGCAAATCACTTTGGCTACAGTGTGCAGGATCCTGGTTTGAGAGTTGCAACTGCAGCTTGTTTTGCTGCTGGGCAGAACAGGGGCTGTTAGAGACAGAATGATTAAGGCACTTTGAGGCAGTTGTAAGCGGGTTTGCCCTCCAGTAAGCAATGCTAACTTCCGGTGAAATATGCTTACAGAGAGTTAGCCTCAAAATTGCTTATTCTGTGTGCGCATTCTTACCCCCACGCAAACAGACTTAACCACGCTTACTACTGCTTAAAAGTGCTTACTCCCGCTTATCCCCATACTAATTTCTTTAAAAGAAAAGAAAAAGGGGTGATAGGAAAGTTTTGAAAAAAGGGCACAAAGAGGGAAAGACAATAGGGAAAATTGCTAGGGATGTGCAGGACAGGTGTAAGGAAGGCCCATAGTTGCCCATTTCTTCTACAGCAACAGCTGTGCATATACACTGAATTTGGAGGTTGATTTGCACACTCAAACCCCTGAGAGAAGGGTGAGGGCAACAATAATATGTTGTGAAGCCAATTATACCAGAGTACATGTGTCCAGTGGACACATGAGCGAAATAAGCAGCTATGTATGGGGCTAGATTTTTTTTTTGGGAAAAGATTGCCCTTTTTTTCTTTTTTGTAAGGTTAGAGTGGGATGTTGGAGAAGGATAATAGCTATATTTGGGGAGGTAGGATGACAGACAAGACAGACAAAACAGTATACAGGGGTAGTATATGACACATGTGGGGGTAAACATCTTGGATGGGGAGGGATGTTTGGAAGTTGGAAGCTCCTGAGCCCCCATGTGAAATCAGTGGGACTGATGTCCCCACCCATGGGCAGTCACCACTGCACCCTCATGGCCCTGAAGGTGGCTGTGCTGGGGGCTGGGTAGGAGGGGCAAGCTGACCCGCTAAATGCACCATGCGGCCCTCAAGCTGGCATAGCAAATCTCCAAACTCCCTGAAGAGCTAGGTACGGACCAGACCCCGGACCTGATGATGGGTGACAGTTTCCTGTCCATGCCCACTCGCAGGGGGGTGAGCCCCTTTCACTGAGGTGGTTCCACCCAAAGGTGGTGCAGGACCAGCAGGCAAGGAGGTCCCAGGGTGTGCCTCAGATGTGCTGGTGCCTGGTGCCATGGTCAGATGAGGTGGGAGAAGTGGGTCCGCTGGGACCGGCCTTCCCAAACATGCTATTGTGTTGCAATTTTAAAACATATGTGGGCTAGTAATAGTCAACACATTCCAGGATTAGGTATAACAGCATGCATAGATATTCCCATTAACCCAAAACACCAGATATGGAAAAGCTGCATAGCAAACAGAACACATGCATATATGGAACCACAGTGGCCATTACAATAGCATGCAGGTTACATTGATGGCAACATGCCACCAATGTGTGAGTATTTCAACATGGCACATGCATAGAAACACATTTCAATATTTATCCAACAATAGGACATATGTCCCAACAGTAGATTTAATTGTACACATACCCATTGAGTTGTGTATTCAGATTATTGTTGCAGATATAGTGGGGGGAGAGAGAGATGTCAATTAACAACTTGTATATCCCTGTAGTTCTCACAACTTTCTTAGTCTCTGCTGTAATCTGTACCTTACAGGTATTATTACACTACCCTATGGCCTTAGTTTGGACAGTGGTATGTTTGTAGGCAAGTATATACGTGAACTGTGTTTTACCTAGAGTATACACCTCTTACCTGGTATACCTGTGGAGGTATTGTTTGTTAACACTACCTGACTGTTTCTACGCATATTCCCAGATTTCAAGTTGATATTATGCATGTACCTCTTAATCTGTTATTGCACACACCCTGGTCAATGCTTGACAACATGCAGATGGAACTGGGACATATTTTGACTATTGTCCTCATAAACGTTTGGTGACTTGCTACAGTGACAGGTTTGTTTTCTTATACATTTTCTGAATATTTACAGGTCTGACAATCAGTTATATGTCATTAAAAGTTGCCTAAATTTCAGAGATCATCACACTGATTTGCCAGGGGGACAGGGTAACAGGTAGCGGATATAGGTTCATAGGTTCATAGGTTGATACTAGGCTATCTGCCCTAGGGGATTTACAAGCCTAACCAGAGTGTGTTTGGCTTTTGCCACCCTTCTTAGATTAGTTGACTGTGCCTCTATATAGTAGGTCACAGAAGATAGCCCATTTAAGGTTAGTTTACCGTGCCTCTGTCTAGCAGTGACACAGAAGAGATCCCAGAGGTAAATTTACGATCTCCCATCCAAACATCAGGATTCTTCTTGAAGAGGGTCATTGAGGGGCTCTGTCTGACATGGATTGGGATTTTGTCCCAGAGTGATGGGAGCCTCTGGGAAATAAATCTGTCCCTCCAGCATGTTCTATTTATTTCTGTGCTGAGGTTTAAGTCACTGGAGCGTGTAGTTCTGATGGATTTGGATTTCTTGAGATGGGGCATGTCCATTAATTCTGGGTTGGACATGGCTTTATACGTCAGGCACAGATTGCCTCTGAGTAGGCGGTAAGCAACTGAGTAGAGCTGGAGTTTATTTAGCCTAACTGTGGAGGGCATCTGTTTGAGTCCCTTGATCCTCTTGGTGAGGTACTTTTAGGGTCTTTCTAGTTGTAGCAGGTGTCGGGTAAGGTACATCCCAAATGGGGCATTGTATTCAATTATGGGCCTGATGAGTGATGAGTAGAGGGGCACAATGACCTCTTAATCTAGATGTGAACCCCTTCATGATAAGGTGGGCTATATTGAATGTCTTTCTAACCACTTTGGCAATGTGATTGTCAAAGGAGAGATTGCAATCTACTTGGGTCCCCAAATCCCTAATTACTTCTTCCGTACTTAATGGATTACCACCTAGGTGGTCATTTGTGGGCACTTTGTTTTTCCCAAAGGGGATGACTATGCACTTTTTGGCATTTAGCTTTAGGCCATGGCTCTGGCAGCAGTTATCCATCTCTGTGAGACCTTTTTGGAGGATGCTTGTGTCAGCAGGTGAGTCGATTATGGCCCCCAGTTTGCAGTCATCTACAAACTTTGTCAGCCATAGCCCTCCTGTGTTAGCCTGTACCTCAGAGAAATATATACCGAACAAGAGAGGTCCTAGGACTGAGCCTTGTGGGACGCCACTTGTAACTGGTTTGGAGTCTGACATGGCACCTGCAATTCTGACCATGTGGGTTCTATACCTAAGCCAGTTTGCAACCCATCTTGTGACATAGGGGTTGATATTTAAGCTGGTGAGCTTATTTATGATGCCCGAGTGGAGTATTGTGTCGAAGGCTTTTGCAAGGTCAAGGTAGGCTGTGTGGACTACCTTCTCTTCGTCTATGGCCTTGGTGACTGTTTCAAATAAATTGACCAGGTTCAAGAGGCAAGATCTGCCCTTAACAAAGCCGAATTGGGTAGGATCCAGTGCTTGGAGGTTCCCAATATCTTTGTTTATGAGTTCCATGATGATACGCTCCATAGCTTTGCAGACCAGGCTAGTTAGGCTTATAGGGTGATAGTTTCTGGGGTCCATTGTGGCACCACCTTTGTGGAGTGGGACCACTGTTGCTGTACGCCATTCTTTGGGTACATATCCTGTTGTAAGGCTGAGACTGAACAGTGATTTTAAGTGAGGGTTCAGTTCTTCTTGGAGCTCATGTAAAATGCAGCCCGGGACAACGTCCGGTCCCATTGATGCTGTATTTTTTGCTTTGGAGACGGAAGCTCTCACCTGTGCATCTGTGATATCAGGGAGGCTACACTCTGTTGGGATAGTCATTTGCCCATTTGGAGGGGGGGGGGGGAATTTGCACTGAACCTGTCTGCCAGGATGTTGGCAATGTCTGTGGGTTCAGTGTATTTTTTGTCATTTTGCACTAACTCAGAGCATATCTGGGAGTTTCCACCCAGGTTTCTGACATAACTAAAGAAAGCCTTGTGATTATCTTTAGCATCTTGTGCAATTTTTCTTTCGAAGCTGGCCTTAGATGATTTTTTGAGGGACCGTAGTTTCTTGCTAGTACTGATCACAGTTGCCTTCCCTTTCAGGGATTTTGCTCTATCATGTAGTAGTTTCCTCCTTCTGTTGTACAGCTTATTTATGGCTGGGGTCCACCAGGCAGGTCTCCTGCCTTTGGAGGAGTGTGTCTTGGTTTTGTTTGGGATAGCACAATCCATGTATTCCTGTAGGTATCCATAGAATGCGTTAGTAAAGGATTCTGCGGTTTGGGCCGTATTTTCCACTGGCCCCGGGGCTTTGAAAGATTCCCCCTCGGTTTTAAGAAGTGGGAAGTTTGCTTTTGAGAAGCTTTTGACCGTGGTTTCCTTTGTTGGGGGTGTGGGCGAGATATGGATGTCCATAGTGATTAATTTATGGTCAGATCTTACCAATGAGGGGTATACCTCTGGTATGGAACATAGAGTCCCCATGTTGGTGATGATTAGGTCCAATATGTTTTCCCCTCTTGTGGGAGTGGTGACCAGTTGTTCCATAGCATTTGAGTTTATAAATTCTAGGAACCATTGGGTTAGGGTGTTGGGGCTTGAGTTGTGCTCCCAGTCTATGTTTGGGTAGTTAAAGTCACCCACTATAATGGTGTTTGGAGAGACCTTCATATTCTCCAGTGTGTTCAGGAAGTCCGATTGGGGTTCCTGAGTTTGGGACGGTGGTCTGTAGCAGACTATAAACTGGAAGACAGTTTTGCCCACTGTTAGTTGCACATGGATAGTCTCAGATGCTTTGTGCAGTGCCACCAGCCTGGAGGTATGGGTATCTTTGAAGAATATGGATACTCCCCCTCCTCTTGTGGTTTGGTTCGAGGTTTGGGGCCGAAAAGCATGGTATGAGGTATAGCCTGGTAGTGCTTGGGTGCTCTCGGGAGCCTTGAACCAGGTTTCTGTTACTGCACAGATATCGATATTCTCCATACTGAGGAGAGCCTCGAGTGCGTGCATCTTGAGGTTTAGACTTCTGACATTGAGCAGCATTACCCTTAGTTTCTTTCTCCTTGTGTTGTCTAAGGAGGTGGGTTTGTCTTTTGAGCATTGCTTAAAAAAGGCACTATAGGGGTGGCAAGAGCCTTGGCCAGTATTTGAAAACCTAGGGGTGACAGGTGCAAGCCTGCCCTAGCGAAGCAACGTGGCTTGTCAAGCATGTCATCCCAGGCTGACAAACACTGGATCCCCTTTGAGTGACACCAATACTTTAGCCAATTGTTGAAATTGATCATTTTGTCTTTATACTGTGGTATCATTCTTGGTGAAGGTAAGATGCTACTCAAGGTCAAGGTCATACCGGCCTGGGCCACATTATCAGAGAGCTCCTCTATGTCTCTTTTCATGTAATCCAGGGAGGTACGTCTCAGGTTATTCACACAAGCATGGACAATGATGGATTCATATTTGCAGTTGCTTTGGAGTGACCTGAGTGCTTGTGTTATGTAACGGATCCTGGCACCCGACAGGCAGCTTACAGTGACCTTCTCCTTGTTCAGCCTGGTGAGAGGGGCGTCAGTGTGTCTGACAATAGAGTCACCTATCACAAGTGTATTAGGTGTGTTGTTTAGCCTTAAGGGCTGTGACTGTGTGGCACACTGACTTTGTGAACTATGTGTTACATGGGTATTGTTGTAGGGTAGCAGTTGCTTGGATGTCTGCTTTGGAGGTCTCTGTTGCTTGAGCAGATTTTTATTTAGAGCCTCCGAGTATGTTTTTGTGTGTTTATGTGTTTGGTTTGCTGTTGTGATAGGTATATGTGAGACTGGATTTGTGGTGTGTGTGATTACCTTCTCCTCCAGACTGACCATGCCAGTACTATGTTGAGAGAGCTCAGCCTCCAGTTTGGCTATATAGTTGCATCTCTCACATATATTTGTGCTTGTTGGGAAGAGGAGAGGGTGGTCTGTGTACATAAGGCAGTTGTAACATTGCCTCAAGATTCCCATATTCACCAGCTGGACTGGAGAGTAAACCTAAAACTGACTTTTGGACATGCCAGAATAGTATAAGGAATTACTTTTTGACTTGATCAGAAAGGACCAATAGGGAGCCAAGTACTTAAAGGGAGTATAAGAGGGTGTAGTGCTTTAGTTTATTAGTGTTTACTTATAATACACTTATCCTAGCTACTGCTGGGTTTTAGAAGGAAAATAGAGTGCTTACTTTGAGATTTGGAACAGTTCTAAGGGAAAAAGTGAAGAGCAGACTTTGTGGAGCCGGGAATAGTTTAAACCTGATTAAGCGGCTGTTCGATGCTGCTTAAGCGAAAAACCTGCAAACGAGGGTTTTAAGAGAGGGGGATCAAGGAGCTTGGAATTGACCCAAAATGGTCAATAAAACTACAGTTTCTAGGCAGTAACCACTCCGTCAGGGGCAGGCAGGCTGTTCAGTGTTTACCACTGCCACTGATGAACACAGAGACTTCCCTTTAGCCCAAGCAAGCAATGGCCTCCAAGAAACTTACAAACAGTTCAGAACAGCAAATCTGTAACTGAACATTTTTAAATATCAGAAAGTGGGAAAAAAAGCAAGATTTTTTTTTGTTTTGTTTAAAGATAGCAGAGATACACAAGTAGCAACAAGTTAGAACAGTGCAATAAATGACCCCACACTTGAGTGCTAGGCCAGAGACAGTTAAAATGCAAGTTTTAAGAAAAAAAAGATTTTAAAATAAGTGCAACACAGGAAATGCAGTAAACAGGCTCCAGATGTGTTCTAAATACAGTTCCTAATACAGATATCAAGTTTAGCAAGCTGGAAAATGCTAAAAAGTAGGCGGCAAAGCAGAAATATTAACAAATAATCTGAAGAAAAATACTTAAAATCTCAAAAGTGGCTCCTTTCTTCTCTCAGCGTTTTCTCCTCTTGGTGGGTGCTTCGCCAACAGCCAACAAGTCTGAAAAGATGCCAAAACCACGAGGCAATCCGGTTTTAAGAGAGGGGGATCAAAGAGTTTGGAATTGACCCAAAATGGCCAATTAAACTACAGTTTCTAGGCAGTAACCACTCCCTCAGGGGCAGGCAGGCTGTTCAGTATTTACCACTACCACTGATGAACACAGAGACTTCCCTTTAACCCAAGCAAGCAATGGCCTCCAAGAAACTTACAAACAGTTCAGAACAGCAAATCTGTAACTGAACTTTTTTAAATATCAGAAAGTGGGAAAAAAGCAAGATTTTTTTTTGTTTTGTTTAAAGATAGCAGAGATACACAAGTAGCAACAAGTTAGAATAGTGCAATAAGTGACCCCACACTTGAGTGCTAGGCATAGACAGTTAAAATGCAAGTTTTAAGAAATAAAACGATTTTAAAATAAGTGCAATGGGCCAATTATCTGTACATTCTGAACAAATCTGTATAGTTGATGGGTATGATTATGCATACAACTTACTACCTCTCCCAGGATTCAAACCGTGGCTGTGTCTGCTAAAATTAAAACAGTGTTCATCACAGTTGAGTGTGCTATTTAGACATTGCTGTGTATCTCTTTACTGTTTTCTGTCTATAAGTCTCCCATGGTTTTACAATCTGACCTTGTAATTACAACAGTCTTATACAGGGATTCCTAGACGTTTTTATTATGTAGCACAGTATGGGTGACAGTGATGACTAATACATTATTATTCAGAGAGGCTGCAACGCTAACAATGCCATACAATATAAGACTAAACAGTACCCGTCTAGGATTTCAAATCTTTATTTCCAGGCACAGTTTTCTTATCTGACAGACCTGTGGAGGGAATGTTTAACACTACCTGAATGTTGCCACACATATTACCAGATTCCATGTTATTATTATGCATATACATCTCACTCTGTTACTGCACACACTCTGGTCATAGCTTCACATGGGGATAGAGATGGGACATCATTTGCATTTTACTCTCATAACATTTTGATGAATTGCTAGAGTGACAGGTTTGTTCTTATAGATATTTTTCGGATGGTTATGATGTCTGACAATCAGTTGTATGTCATTATTCACTGCCTAAACTTCTGGGATCATCCTACTGATTTGCCAGGGGGACAGGGTGACAGGCAAAAAATTTAAGTAAATTATCTGAACTTTCTGAAAAAAGCTGCACAGTTGAGGGGTATGATTATGCATACAGCTTACTACCACTCCCAGAATTCGAACCATGGCTGTGTGTGATAAAAATACAACAGTTTACGTCACAGTAGAGTGTGCTATTTGGATTTTGCTATGTATCTTTTCACTGTTTTCTCTCTCTAAGTATCCCTCAGTTGTGCAACATGACCTTGTGATTACAACAGTCATATACAGACATTCCTACACATTTTATTTATGTAGCACAGTGTTGGTAACAGTGCTTAAAACAATCGTACTAGTAACAGAATGCAGAACTACATTACATTATGATACCAGAATAATCACAAGCAGTCCAAGAGTTAGACCTTTATTGCCAGGCTGTTACCCTTTTATTTACATACAACCTATATGAGTCTCTTCCTGCCATATTGTCTGGTTTATTCAGTATATGCCATACACAATACAGGTTTTATACTGGCAATTAACTTTCTACTACTTTTAGATTTATTTCTTATGACAGTACATGCAAGATTATTACTAACCTGCCTCGCGATACAGCTTTTGCTGCCTACATGCATGGGCTTCCTGATTCACAGTCCGCATTGCTGCAGCTGTCAGAGACATAGAGGAATATTTAGCCATACCTGTCCATAATATACACAAGCTAGGCACTTATTAAACAGTAGAATGAGTACTTACACACTGCTGGGACATCACCCTGCCATGCTTCTTGGATCCACTGATCCAAGAGCTTCCTCTTCCTCCGTTTCAGGTTGACATATTGATGCCTGACCTGCTCACCAGTTCGAGGGATGCCAGTGGCACTGATGAGGTCATGGGTGAGACGGTCCCAGGCTTCCACTTTATATTGGGAACCATGGCACTGGCCTGCAGCAGTCTCTCTTCATGGTCTTTTACCAAGAGTCCTGCCATGACCTTAGACTCCTGGATGCGCCAGCACTGCACTCGGAAGCGTGATCCTTCCCCAACACCAGCCATTGTGTGCCTACAGGAGGAAGCTGCAACCAGTTATGAGATGTATTCCCACCTGTGGGGTTTAAATAGGGCTGATTTCCCACAATTTGCCATGATTGGATGGTTTTGAAAATGCTAAACTATAGGCAAACCTGCTTACTTAAGGTTGGCATTGCCTAAAGGGGCATACCAATGGGCATATCTATTTAGCCGGGCTACGCATTGCTTACACTTGGTAAGCAGAGGTGTGCAATGCTTAGCGTTGCTTATTTTTAATTTTGCACACTATTTGCTGTTTGGCATTGATTTATCATTCATCACATGTTATAAATTTGTTTAGTATCCATGATTCATGTGTACGTACACTGTATGGGGTACTTGTGTTTATTGGGGGATTTCACCACTTTATTACAGTGACACCTCACATCTGGATTAAATGTTGTACTCCAGTTCACAAATATATGTTATTTAGTAGGTTATAAAAAAAAAAAATTATAAATTCCTTTCGCATGTAAAATGTGATTTTGCTATAATGAGGATCTGTTTGAGTATACCTCAATTTTGTGAAGAGCTGATATGGTGTAGTGGTAAATCACTGTGGCTATGGTGTGCAGGGTCCTCGGTTCGAGAATTGCAAAGGTTGATTTTTTTTTTGTTGAGCAAAACAAGGGCTGTTGGATACAGAGTGACTAGAGCACTTTTAAGCAGTTGTAAGCGGGTTTGCATGAGTTTGCCCAACTTAAGAAGATTAGTGAATCCTGGGGTTTGTATGTACAAATACAGAAGAATTCAGTACAAATGAAATTAAAAAAAATGCATCCAGGGTACCTGCTAGATTGAAATCCATGAGTAGCAGACAGTCTATGTAGATATACTTTATAGAACACATTGTAAAGTAACAGGTTCAAAAGTAATTTGTCAAGTTATAATTTTATTACTAATTCTAATTGTATCACTGGTTTTTGGACCATCATTTTATCTGTACTAGTACTGGTTACCCATTTAGAGGAAAATTATATTAAAATATTGTACTCATACAACTAATGGACTAATACGTACATAGCATTCTTTAGTGTATAAATCATGTTTTTTTTTAAATCCTCAAGTATTAAATATACTGAAATAATTACATTCAAATATTTATTATCTAAGCCCAGTTCAGTACTTTACCAAGGTGTTTAATATGTTCACTTCACTGTCAATCAAGCTGTTAATGGGCAGTTCAGAAATATGACTACAATGTTATGGTTAATATTACATTGAAACTGAATATTTATCGCACTAAATAATGTTTGCAGTAGTACATAGTTCTTCTCTCTTATAGATATTAGTCTATCTCTAATCTTTTGGTATAAAATTATTAATAAAACTAAATAGTTAATTCAACAGTTACAAAGAGTTAATAAAAAAGTTCTAAGTTATAAATTGGGTTCTGTGACTTCAAGAGAACAAATTAATCAAGTTAAAACTAAAGCAGACACAGCTCATAACTGACAAAATATTTTCACATAATGGTGTGCAAAAGAAAAAAAAATACATTCAGTTTTAGAAGTATTACTTGATATCGTATTAACTGTGTAAAACTGGGTTTTAACTTGTATCAAAAAAAGACTAAAGGTTTTGTTTCTTAATGTGTTTTCTATTTAATCTGATCAAAAATGCATATTAGTATAAAGTGCTTTGAGTATGTTTTAGAATAAAAGAGGGAATTGTAAGAGTATGCTCAACAAGGTATTAAGGTTGAAAGTACAAATATGCAAAATAAATAAGGTATAACATAAATATTGCTTAAATGTAGAAATAGAGTTTAGCAATATGTGATTAGCATCCATACTAAAATGACTGTGGCTTGAAAAATAAGGAATTTGCTTAATGGGCATGTTTTCCTACAGAATCAGCATTCATTTTGCACTGTCAGCAAGAAAGCTGACCTCTTACAGACTTAGCAAAAATGTAAAAAACAGGATGTATGCATTTCACATTGTCAGTAAGAAAGCTAACCTGCTTCTTTAAAAAATGGGCAACAGGAAAACAATCTGTACATGTTTCTACCATATGACATTGTTAAGCAAGGAAGTTTAAATGGATATGCTTTCATCAAGTTAGCATTTGCACAAGATCAGCATTGTTTCTCTACAGGATGAAAACACATTTTTCTGTAGACACCAGCAAACATATGTTTTCATACAAAGACCAAAATAGAATACCAAGGAGAAAAACAGGATGCAAAACCACTATAAAGAGACTATAGCAAATGAAATTGTTAGGAGAGGTACTTTGTACAGGAAAGTTATCTTCTATGCTGATCAAGAAGTAAAGTGGTACAGTGTAACTAAAGCTGCAACAGTAGTACTTGTGGTTTGTTATAAAAAGTTATTAAATAATTACTGCTTAAAAGTGACAGAGTTTGTTGCTGCATCAGTGTATATTCTACAAGTTTCTGTGGGCAACAGAGTGTAAATGCAATTATAACTAGACTTTGATTTCAGCAGAATCCAACCAGTAAGACCTTCGTGTCTTAAGAATACTTCAGATTTATCACAGTAAGCAGCACCTTGATAATTAATTTTTCAATATATATATATATATATATATATATATATATATATATATATATATATATATATATATATATATATATACATTTCCCCTACTGTTAAATGACTATACTGTATGATATGTTTGAATAAACATGAGACACGTTTATAGGTCAGATGGCTTAGTGGTAACTTGCTGTGGCTATGGTATACAGGTCCTGGGTTTAAGACTTGACAGCATTCCTTGTTTTGTTGGTGTTTGTATAGGTTCATAGGTGTGTACTTGGCTAATGGCCCTGGAACCTTTACAAGCCTAGCCCATAGGATTACCCTGGCCTTGTGCCACCCAACCTTAGTTCCTAGTGCCTCTGTCGAGTAGAGCCACTGGAGTGATCCCCATAGTGACTTTTCTATTTCCCATCCACACATCAAGATTTCTTTTGAAGAGGGCCAGTTAGGTGGTCTGCTTGACATGTATGGGAAGTCTGTTCCATAGCATGGACAGTCTCTAGGGTATGAACGTGTCCCTCCAGCATGTTTTGTTGATTGTGGTAATGAGGTTGAGGTCTCTGGAGCATGTGGTGTGAAGGGATTGGGATTTTTTCAGATGTAGCATTTCTAACAGAGCTGGATCAGACATGGCTTTGTAAGTCAAGCAGAGATTGCCTCTAAGTAGGTGATATGACACAGAAAATATTTGGAGATTTTTGAGTCTGTCCATATAGGACAAGTATTTAAGGCGTGGGATCCTCTTTGTGAGGTACTTTTGTGGCCTCTCCAGTTGTTGCAGGTGTCATGTGAGGTACATGCCAAATGGGGCATTGTACTCGATGATTGGCCTAATGATGGAAGAGTAGAGGGAGACAATGCCATCTTTCTTCCTGGATGCAAAACCTGTAGTAATGAGATATGCCACATAGAAGGACTTTATGATGACAGTGGCAATGTGGTGGTCAAAAGAGAGGTTGCTGTCAACCTGTGATCCCAGATCTCTTATAATGCCTTCTGTGTTCAGGGAGTACCATCAATGTGGTAATTCAAGGGAACTGGGTTTTTCCCAAGGGAGATGACGGCACCTTTTTTGGCATTGAGCTTAAAGCCATGGTTCTGACACCAGTCGTTGGTCTCATTGAGGCCTTTCTGTAAGATGTCAACATCACTTGTGGAGTTAATAACAGCTCCCAACTTGCAATCATCTGTGCTTTTGTCAGCCAGAGAGTCTCTTTGTGTTGCTAATGTACTGCACTGTAAAGGTACATTGTAACACTCTTCACCCTATGGTCTACCTTCAGCTTGCAGTGCCAGCATAACACTGTTCTACCAATGAGTAGACAGGTGTAGTTTACCCTCTGAGTCCCGGAAAATGTGAGTGTGTGTGTGTGTGTGTGTGTGTGTGTGTGTGTGTGTGTGTGTGTGTGTGTGTGTGTGTGTGTGTGTATGTGTTTGCACGTGTGTGTGAGTGTGCATATTTGTAAGAGACAGCATTCTGAGGCCCCATTCTCCAAATACACTGCACATTGCCATACATTACAAGGGATAGTGATGTTGCCACCTTAGGAGAGCCATGAAACAATCCTCTTGACCTGCTAGTCCAGTCTTTTCTGGATAGTGCATATGTCCACATTGGGTGATATACGGGTAACTCCCACAGGTCTGAGTGTTTAAAGTTTAGAGGGGAGGATTGTCTGTGTACATGAGGTCATGGCAACAGTGCCTCAGAATGGTCAAGTGCACAAGGGTAATGGGTGACAGCACAGAATACTGCCCTGCAATTAGGCCGGGAGGGGTGGACATAACTAGTAAGTACTGGGGTTACTTCTGTGATGAACAAGTACTACTGATGGCTCCCAGCTGTGCCACACTTATTGATACATTAACCTGGTGAAGTGTCAAGTCATACTGTAATTTGAAGTGCAAGATAGAAAGAGCTAGCACAATGCAAGGGTGGAACAGAAGGCAGACTTACTGCCACCTGTAATACTTTACCTCAGCTGTGCAGCTGTCAGCAGCTTTGGCCATGTGAAAGTTCAGTAAGCTTTGTAGCGCATGCAGTAACTGCAAAACACTGTAATAGACCTAACTAGATAGGCAAGAGTTCTAATCCCAATAGTGGTGTATGTGTGTGTGTGTGTGTGTGTGTGTGTGTGTGTGTGTGTGTGTGTGTGTGTGTGTGTGTGTGTGTGTGTGTGTGTGTGTGTGCGTGTGTGTGCGTGTGTGTGCGTGTGTGTGTGTGAGAATAATGTACTGTGTGGGTTATACCATTTTGATTTGTGTACCACCCTTTAATTGTCCCAGCACCCAACTTTACTGGGCCTGCTGATGTTATTCACTTTAGAAGTTACTTGGGATAAGGAGAACTCATGTAAGCTCTGTGGTGCATCTTATAACTGCATAACACTGTAGTAAAAATAACTAAACAGGTAGGGATTCTATTCTAAGTACTGGCAATTGTGTGCAGATGTCCCTTTGGCCAAAGATCATATCCTCTTTGGCTGATAGCATTTTGATTGATGTACCATCCATGCCTGTTTACCACCTCCCGATGGCATTACCTTAATGGTAATGGCATCTGCCTCATATGCAGCATGTTAAACCATTGTGCAGGCCATTCCAGTCCTCTGTACAGATGTCTATGGGATATCCAGATGTATAGGTTCATAGGTGTGTACTAGGCTAATGACCCTGGAGCCTTTACAAGCCTAGCCAGAGGATTACCCTGTCATTGTGCCACCTGACATTATTTCCCAGTGCCTCTGTGAAGTAGAGCCACTGCAGTGATACCTGGGGTGAATTTTCTATTTCCCGTCCATTCAGCAAGAAGGCCAGTGAAGTGCTCTGTTTGACATGCATGGGACATCTAGTCCATAGTATGGGCAGTCTCTGGGTTATGCACCTGTCCCTCTGGCATGTTCTGCTGATTGTGGTAATGAGGTTGAGGTCTCTGAAGCATGTGGTGTGGAGGGATTGGGATATCCTTGGATGTTACATTTCTAAAAGAGCTGGGTCAAACATGGCTTTGTAGGCCAAGCACAGATCGCCTCTAAGTAGGCATTATGAGACAGAGAATAGTTGGAGTGTTTTGAGTCTGTCCATATAGGACAACTGTTTCACCCCTAGGATCATCTTTGTGAGGTACGTTTGTGGCCTCTGCAGTTGTTGCAGGTGTCCATTGAGGTCCATACCAAATGGGGCATTGTACCCGATGATTTGCCTAATGAGGCAAGACCATTAGTAATAAGATGTTCCACATAGAAGGACTGTCTGCTCACAGTAGAATGGTCCAAAGAGAGGTTGCTGTCAAGCTGTGTTCACAGATCTCTTATACTGCTTTCTGTCTTCAGTGGACTACCTTCAATGTGGTTATTTATGGGAACTGAGTTGTGCCCAAAGGGGATGCTGACCCATATTTGGCCATTGAGCTTCAGGCAATGCTTCTGGCAGCATACATTGTTCTCAGTGCGGCCTTTCTGTTGGATGTCAACATCACTTGGGTAGTTAATAATAGCTCCCAACTTGCAATCATCTGCAAACTTTGTCAACCATAGTACTCTTGTGATGGCCTGCACTTCAGAGAAGTAGATACCAAATAGGGGAGGACCCAGGACCGAACACTGTGGGACCCCACTCGTGACTTATCATTAGTCTGACTTGGAGTCAGCTACTTTCACACTGTGGGTCTATCTGTGAGCCAGTTTGCAACCCACCTAGTGATATAGGGTTTGATGCCTACCATAGTGGGTTTTCTATGATTCCAGAGTGGGGAATGGTATCAAAGGCCTTGGCCAGATCGAGGCAGACTGTATGATCACCATGACATCATCCACAGCTCTGGTGACTGACTCAAAGAAGTTGAACAGGTTGAGCAGGCATGATCTATCCTCCACAAAAAACAAACTGTGTGGGATCCAGACTTTGGAGATCCCCTATATCCTTGTTTAGTAGGTCCATGATGATGTATTCCATAGCTTTGCATATCAGACTCATCAGGCTAATGGAGTGATAGTTCCCAGGGTCTGTAGTCACTCCTACTTTGTGGAGAGGGATGATTGTAGCAGTGTGCCACTTGGTAGGGACAAAGCCTCAGGTGAGGCTGTTATTGAACATGGCACACAGGTGTGGGGCCAGGTCACTCTGTTGTTCATGTACAACACAGCCACGGATATTCTCAGGTCCCATAGAAGATGTATTCCTGTCTTTGGACAGTGCTATTTTAACCTGTGCAGCAGTAATACTGGGTGTCTGGCAATCTACTGGTATTGTGATTGGTCCTTTGTGGGGTTGAGAGGGGTCGGATTGGCACTGAATCTGTCGGACAGTATATTGGCAATATCTGTTGGCTCAGTATAGGAGTTTCCATTGTGCAGTAGCTCAGAGCACATCTGGGTATTGGTGAGGAGATTAGCCACATAACTATTGAAGGCCTTGTGTTTGTTTTTCCTATCTGCTGCAATTCTGTTTATAAAGCTAGCTTTAGCAGATTTGATGAGTGATCTCAACCTTTTGTTGAGGCCAATAAGGGAGTTGTTCCATTCTTGGGACTTTACCTTTTTCTGTGTCTGTTTATTTGTTCTGTTGTCGAGTTTATGGCAGGAGACCACCACATTGGCTTCCTGTTTTGGAGGACAACGTCTTGGTTCCATTGGTCATTGCAAGATCCATGCATAGTGTTCATACTGTGCATTGGTGAATGATCTGGTTGTAATGCAACTATTGTCCATTTGCATGGGTGCCTTGAAATAAGCCACTTCTGTTTTAAGGAGCCCAAGGTTTGCTTTGGAGGTGTTTGTCATGGTGGTTATCTTTCGGGGGGTTGTGGATTCCCAAGGTGATTAGTTTGTGGTTGGATCCACACCTCAGTATTTTGACATGTGGACCCAGCAAGGTGATGTATGTCACCACGTACTTCAGGGACAGTTTCATCCACCACCTTGAGTGTTTGTGCATTGTGGCATTCATTATGTGCCTGTGCATCTATGACAGCCTGGAACATGCATCTGATGACTCCTTCTGTGGCACTTGCAACATTGACCTGGTGAGCAACGTTCCTCCTGCAAGCACCCCTGCCCATCTGCCAGTGTGGGACCTTGCCTGCAGTCTAACTATGGCCAGTATCTATACTCACACCTGCCATAGTCACCACACTAGCCTGTTCAATGCCACCACCTGCTAACTGTCCATCTGTGGCCACTGGTGACGGGGTATTTGTGGGCATTGTGAATGTGTGCAGTGATGGTGTGCACAAGACTGGGATGCCAACTAATGGCATAGATTAAGCCACTGACAACCCCACCTGTACCTCAGTATTCTTATAGTCATTGGCAGAGTCTGCAGAGATATTGACATTGTTTCAAAATGGAGGAACCCAGACCCCATTGTCACCTGTGAGAGGAAGACAAAATATGTACAATAATACCTGCACTTTGATGTTGGCTGGTACATAAAACTCAAGGCACACAGTAAAAAGTAGAAACTTGGCAAACACAGTAAAATAGAGATCCAGGCCACCAATGGAGACAAATCTTTTTAATACCACAAAGATTAGCACTTCATCTTGTAGCAAGACTTCATCAGATCTGGTGGCCAACCGATTGATTGTTTGTACAGGGAATTTTTCATGTCATTGGTCACATTACATTTTGGAAAAGATGAGTACTGGCATATTGTGGTCTCAGTTTGTATAGACATCACAAACACCTGGCATCTTAACTGGGGAGTGTACACTGTTTATATCCAGTATATGACAGTAATGTTTCACACATGTCCCTACCATAGGCTGTTTGTCCAACCATTGTGTTGCTCTCTGTCCAGAAGTCTTGTATTGACAGGCCATGTGTTATGCTAAAGGGATGATACATTCTCATCAGATATGCCCCTATGGTGACCACTGTGATGCAATGCAGTTAACCCCAACACAGTTGAACATGCGCATAAAGCAATATGGCTATGAGTGACAGTTGTGTGCATGGTATACTGCATGATCTTCACATGTCTGGGGTATTAGCAAACTACAACAGTACAATTGCATACTCACCAGCTGCAGGCTGCCATCCCACATGCAGACAGGAGAGACCTAGGTAGTTGTGTGAGGGGAGTATGGTCAGCAGACTGACAAGTGGCATTGGTACAGGATGGATGCAGCATATGTGCACATGTACAGTACAACCCTCAACACTACACAATTTGCTGTCCTTCACCATAGATGTGCACATCTGTGCATTAGAAAACCCCATCCACAACTGCAGTATAACCTGACACATGTACGTAGATACTCTACAATTACAAGTATGTCTGCTGCACTAGTCTAGTAATCTACACTGGGACCTAATCTTCAAACTCCTCGTCCATTGTCTGGGTGCCAACCATCTCCAGTATATGGGGGGAGTTCTGTACTCTGATGTTGTACTGGGATGGGTGCCCCAAGGTACCAGTGAAGCTCCCCAGTGGGTGTCAGTGGGGCTGCAAGGCCAGGCCGATGCCTGTGGCTGTGCAGTCCCTGGCCGCTGCATCAGCCCTTTGCCAGACATGGAGTATGAGGTCACTTCCATGATGCCAGACATGCTCATATGTACATGCGTGCAGACCAATATCATTTACACTGTGGTCAAGGTTGTCCCACAGGTAAGTCTTCTTCTGCAGATGTTGCTGCCTTCAGCCAAACATTAGGGCATGGTTGTGTAGTATGGCTTCTATGATTATATTTGCTGAGCCGCTGAGAATGTTGACCTTTGCTGATGCAACATTGCACCTGGGAGACATTACAAGGGAGGCACATCACAGGACCTCATACATTTGGCAACCATATATACAGACCCTGCACATCTACATTGAATTCCAGTAGCCACCACTCACAACCACACCATACTCCTGTAACATATCAGCATTGTATCTTCTTGCATTGCATTGCTGGCTCTGAGGTGTCATATTCACCCCAATAAGGCCTACTTAATTTCCTACTCCTGTACTCTTCATTCATGTCTGTGTCGAGGGATAACATTGGCCATGTTCCATGTGGATGTGGTATGGATGGTGCCAAGCCTTGTTGTGACTATGGTGTGTAATGTTGCTGGGTACACATCTGATTTCATGTAGGATGCAGACAGGGATGTTATCAGGTGCCATGGATACCTATATTTGTTGCCTTTCAGTAAGGAATGTGTACCTGCTCACTGTTGATGAGGGGAGGGATGTGGGTGCTGTGCATATCTAGCTATAGTGCTGCGGAGCCAGGGAGTGATGTTTGCCCTAAACCTATCTGCAGTGGGTTGCCTATAGCTATGTTATGTGTATATGTTGCCTGATTGGTCACCATTACAGGGTGGGCTGGTATGTGGCCTCAGACATTGCAGACATATGTGAAGATGGCCTTGTGATTGGTCTTGGTGGATGTGTCCAATTTGTACTCATAGTTAGCCTTACAGTACTCTACCTGTGACCTTATATGCTTGATCAGACAAAGGCTGACTTGATGCCAATTTGGTTCATGCTCCTGATTTGACCTGTACAGCCAACCTAGGGACCAAGTCTGTGTTTTTTGTATTGCTGCTGTCCACCACAAGCATTCATCCTACCTTGAGGGGGTTGATGTTATCCTGGCAGGTATTGCTGAGGCCATGCAGCTATGTAGGTGCCCACATAGTATTATGTTGTCTGCCTGGACACAGCTGTTAGTTCCACCAAATGGGATGCCCTTCATGTAGGTCTTGTCCATTTACCTGGCCTGTGCAGGGGACATTATGGAGGTGTGGGGGCTACAGCTTCACAGAAAGTAGGTGGAAATACCTCACAGGACATGTGGAGACAGTCCAGCAAAATGGGGGACAAAGCACCAGAGTTTGGTACAGCTTGTATGTCATTAGCGTTAAGTCCCAAAGGAAGCAGAAAACAAGCACTTTTAAAAACATGATTTATTGCAGGAAACCACAGCACATAGAAATCCCAATGCACATTAACGTTTCTGAAATCTCAGCCTAAACATTTTCATTTGGTTTACTTTATGTGATGTGGACGCGATCCCTGTGCCAACTTTCCGGGTCACTGGTGCTAGGAGACTTTTCCATGGAGCTCAGGATTGAACCGAGAAGGTCGGCCATGTCTAAAAGTGCTTGTTTCCTGCTTTCTTGGGCACCTTGGACTTTTGTTTTGAGTGACTGCTGGTGCTTTTAATGTAATTTTTGATTATGTCATTAGCGTTGTTATACATATAGGGGGTTGCTACATTGACTGGGTTTGTCTGGACATGCATTTACTGGGCGAGTTGACATCTGACAGTGATATGCCTCTGACATAGCTCTCAACTGGCATGTTGTCCACAGACTGGCCAGATGTTTGCCTATTATGCTTGGTCTGTTCCTCGATCAACATCTGTTTTTGTGGTGTTGGTAGGATAATGTGAGGATTGTAATCACTATGTTTTGTCATCCATTGGTAGTCCACCCATCATTTTCTTCAGGGATGTGATGTTACAACAACACAGGTAGCAGCAGCTACTGCCTCAATTTGCAACACCATTTAGTGTGACATGTCCCTCTTTCCAGACCACTGTCCCATATGTATGCCATGCATTGACCAGATGTCCTGCACTATGAGGCGCAGAGGTATGGAATATCATTAATTACCAAATGCACACCATTTAGCATGACAATGACCTGGCAGACATCTGGCCATGGTATGTAGTGGTGGCCAGGGTTATGCGTCCACACCCTGGTAATTCTGTGAAAATCTGCACATATGACAAAATGTCTGTCTGGCCATTGTGAACAGACTGCCAAGGTTGTGTAGCAGTGTTGTGTGTTTATGTTTTTTAGGCTGGGTATGGAGAGTAGCAACTGTGAGTGCCATACATCCTTTTCCTATCTAGTTCTGCATGCTGCTACAGCTGCTGGTGGTCTATCAGGTCCATATACTTGTAGGGGCTGACTGTGAAATGTCATGTAACACCTCCAGATTCCCAGTACACAGTGAATTGGGGCAGGATATGTAGAGGTAATGTGTGAGTGGCAAACAGTATGTGGTTGCTCTCACAGTATTATACTGTCGTGTTCAGTTTGCTTACTGGTATGTTGCTGTCACTGTGGTGCACTTGTTTGGGGTATGCACTTTCACACCATTCTCTGTGTTTCACTAGTGTCACATCCCTGTACTGCCTGTTATATTTGCTACTGCATGTGTACAGCCCCAGAGCTGGACCTGGATAGTGTTATGATAGTCTGACTGTAGTCTGGACATTGATCGGTAGCTCAGTGTAATTTCCCTACTGTTGTTTTATGTCCACATATTCATAGGATGTCCAGTTGTATGGACAATATCTTTGGTCTGGTACCCATAACTGTTATGTATACATGACACATCAATGGGGTGATGTGGGTACTGAGGTCAGTAACTAATGAGAAGCAATTGAGTTCTGGAATTGTGATATCTCAGTTGATATATGTTAGGACATACACTGTTACTACATGGATGTTCTCAGCTTATCTATTGACGTATTTTGTACCTGTCCCTATTTTCATGCCTTTGTTCCCCCACTTTGTCAGGCTTGGTCTACATTCATTGCATTAAGGGGTTCTGAGCATTCTTCTCTGCAGCCATATTTTCCACAGAATGTCCAGATGTTTGGACCATACTTTTGTTCTGTTCCACAATTTATTTCTATTTGTCTGGTAAATCACGGGGATGATCCATGGATTTATGTCAATAAATACATGACATGGCATTTCAGTTCCCATCATCATATCCTGCAATGATCTTCTGCTGAAACACACACTGTTGCTGTCACACGTCTTTATTTGTAACAACGATTTTCTAACTATGTCCGTATATGTGGCCCATCCCCGCCCTTTACAGTCTTTGTACAGGCTCCTTGCATTAACAGGTTGGGGAGAGATAGTTCAGATATATAAGTGCACTGCATGTTATATACATATGTATATATATATATATATATATATATATATATATATATATATATATATATATACATATGGGTCTACTTCAGAATGTTGACCGATCAGAATGCAGGAAAGGGGAATCTCCCAGTCCCACACTGTAGCGGGATCTCCGCTATCATTTGTTGGCCTTTCAAACGTTCGCTCATATGGTGTCGGCCATATGAGTTTCGAAGATTTGAAAGTTCGAACAAATGAAGGGCTCCCATGTATATGTATATATATATATATATATATATATATATATATATATATATATATATATATATATATATATATATATATATATATATATATATATATATATATATATATATATATATATATATATATATATATATATACATATAATATGTATATATATTTTTTTCCTTCCGTTATATTTAATATATGTATATCTATATTATGACTGTACGTTTACATATATATGGTTCATCTGAGTGTGTGCATGTGTATATACATGTCTATATACAACGCACAAAGGGCTCCACAACACTTTCCCCCTAATATTGTATGCCACTATTGCATGATATGTTTGAAAAAGCAGCATTAATTCATACAGCTCAGCTGGTGTACTGGTGCATTTGCCAGATTAAAATGGTTAGGGTCATAGGTTCAATATTTGGGACTTCTGTTTTTTTTTATTAATGTTAAATGACCTGAATGTAGGATATGTTCATTAAAGCACTACACCATTTCAGAGGCAGATGGTATAGTAGTATGGTGGTGTGAGTGCTGAGGACAGTGTTGTGGGTTTGAGACTTGAGATGACTGACTGTTTTGTTGCTGGGCAGAACAAAGTCTGATGGATACAAATGGATTAAGGCACATTTCTGCATATCATATGTATGATGTTATATTTAAGCAATAACCCACAGCTGGGTGTGGGTAATACTGGGTTTACCCACAGTTGGTGTGGTTTGGTCACGAGGCCAATGCCCTCATGACCTCGCCAATCGTGGGTAGGTCCAGCACTGCCTACACCCAGCTGTGGGTTATTGCCATTATGCAATGACAATATTTAAGAAAAACAATACGTACCTTTCTTAAAAATGTCATTGTATCATGCCTCCATTCTGCCCTTCCACAATTTTCTGGTATCCTGGGCCATTTCTAACGTACTGCACATATGTAAGGGACATGTTCCCACACGTACACAGTACATCAGTGCTGTGCAGAGGTAGCAACGGAGATAGGGGGATCTCATTTGCTTTTTTTCACATATCTCGGTATATTATACAAGTTGATGAACTCGTATAACATAGTGAGATATATTAAAAAGGCAACAGACATCTTCCTTTCTCTGTTGACAGGAGAATCTCCATCGCATTTTTTATGATATCTTGCTATGTTATATGAGTTCTTCAACTCGTAACACATAGCGAGATATGTTTGTAGATACAACGGATATCTTCATTTCCTCATTGCTATCTCTGCAGACTGGAAATACAAACAGGTGGTATAAAAAGGGAAATAGTCCAGGCATCCAGACCTATTTCCATTTGCATACTATCGGATTTACAACGGGCACTCTTGGCTGACCAGTCAGTGTACTCATTTTTGTATGTTAATGGCCAGTTACTGTGTAATACAACATAAATATCTGCATACACATTTAAACTTTTACATTTACCTTTCATGACATCTCCCTATTTGCTTTCATTACATTATATTCTTGTGTGACTGTACTGTATGGGGCACATGTGTTTATATGGGGGTTTCACATCTTTGCTACACTGACATCTCCATTTTTGAACTGCTACTCTACCCTGGTTGCAAAAACTAATTGCTGCATAGTTTATGTTTACTAAAATAAGTTTAGCACTACTTTCACGTGATAAAATACATTACCCGTTTTGTGACTCAGACTCTAAACATGTGCATGTAAAGCTGTTACTTTAACTACTACACTATTACAGCTTGGGCATCTTCCTTTATCTATTTTCATTTAACTCCTATGGGATGTTTAAGCTGTAATGTACACACCCACTTGGCTACACTTAGACATCCCTTAGGACATTATAAACAGGGATATATTATTAATATTATTATTATTATTATTATTATTATTATTATTATTATTATTATTATTATTATCATTATTATTATTATTTTCTGTAGGTTATGAGGGTGTGTATTGTGGTGTTGTGACAACTACTTGGGACTGTGTTTGTGACATATTGCAATGATTGGGTTTTCAAGGTTCTGTGCATGTTTCATGCTGATGCATGATATGTTCAGCATGTGCTTTATTTCTTTTGTGGGGATGGGGTTGTGCTTGTGTACACTTGGGGGATTTATCCATAACCCCTAATATGTGTGCATTTGCACACATTACCTGCTTTTGCAGACTGCAGAAGTGCCGTACGGCACTTTAGCAATACAGGGAGGGTGGCACAGAGGCTGTGTCACACCCCCTGTATTGCTTTCCTACTGCCATTTTGCTTTCAGTGTCCATGGGCACTTAAATGCTTCTATTTTACATTTGAGTGTCCGCACACACTGAAATAGTGGCATAATATTACAGCTTAGCTCTAATATTATGCCAGTACGACTTCGGAAGTGCCGTATGGCACTTTCTTAGCGCAGATGGCGTATTTAGTGTCTGTGCACTTCACGGACTGCCCCCTGCACTCGTCCACAGAACCTTGTCCATTTTAGAGCACAGCAGCATGTCTTCATACATATGCATGGCACGCTGCCGTGCTGCACGTGAACGGTCCCTTCCATGCAGGAATAAGCTATTCCTGCATGGAAGTTTGCTGAATCTGGAGGACTATGCCTAAACAGTGCTACTCAGTCCTTCATGCCCTTCAAAGTGTTACACTTTACCTATAGGAGAAGGTCAAGCCTGTCTATGGAACAGATTCTAGAGCTGTCCAGAAGGGCCTTACTCATGCACAGTATGGCGTGGTCTGAAAGTATTTGAGTTGAATATCTATCTATCTATCTATCTATCTATCTATCTATCTATCTATCTATCTATCTATCTGAAAAATACTGTTTAGCAGATGGTGACTTACGAGAAACATGTAAAATTTTCTTGGTGAGCCTGCCAGAGGCATAAAGTAAGAGAATACTTTTTCAGTAGGATGCTTCACTCTTCAAACATCTACCAGATGGAATTCCCTTTTCCAGGCCAGGATGGTGTCCCATTGTTTTTTAAGTCTGGGCTGAGTATAAGGCAGCGCATTTAACTCCTTGAATAAGACTACATTAATATCTCCTCCAAAAGAACAGGAAGTTTACAGCCCCCCCACTCCCATTTCTCAAAGTGTGCTATGTAATAATCTACATGCGGAAATGTCATCATGGTTAGGATTATAAAAATTCCATAGGAGCAAAGAAATCACTGTGTGGACTTAGCTATGCCCATCTGTCTGCTATATTGGTGTTTGCTTTACATTATACCTATCACAGCCTCTGACTTGATTAAAGTTAGGACACACCTTGAAGATGAATTGTTGTAAGAGTCATAGAACTATCCATTCCAATTTCTGAGTAGTAGTTTATTTGTAGCTGCACTTAATTTGGTATCTTGCAGGCAAGAAATGTGAATTTTTCTTTAACGGATCTTATTCAACATACTGGCTGACATAATCTCAGCATTATGGCCTTTTACATTCCATGATAGCCACTCTAGCCATAGGCCTCCATCAATATTATCATTCTCAAGTACAGCAGAGGCTGTTCTAGAAAAAGCATGACAATAAACATGGACACTACTGGGCTTGCAATGCAGAAAGTAACAATAGTATGACGTGAAGTTATATAGCCTTGTCATGGTGCAATCATGTCATTATACTGAAAAGCAACACAGTGAATGATGTACCTCTCACCCACCCTCAGCTGGGCTGCATTAAAGAGATTTATACAGAACTAAGTACTGCTAGTTCTAGATGTGGTGGAAGTAGTTTCCCCATTAATGGGATAATACATGGCTCTGATGGCACTGGAAGTCAAATGTACTAGGAAGGCTGAAATCCTGATGAGTGGCCTGATATTATCACACTCAGCTCACGTGTCACCAAAGATGCCTTAAATGTTTATATAACAAAGGTTCCATTCTCCCACTTACTTGTAAAGACCTGCTGGTAAAATCTATTTCAATATATCTGTCCAAGCACGTAAACAGGCCCCACAAGAAGGTATGGAGGGGTGATCAGGCTGAGCAATACAACAAAGGCAAGAAGATCCCTACACTGTGTAGAGCAAACCAGGAAAACAACCACAAGCAGATAAACTATTAGAAAGATGAACCAAATAATATAATGACAAGTTGTCACATCTGGCAAACCTGACCTTAAACATTGAGTATGTTGCCCAGAAGGACCAGGAGACAGACATAGCACATGTCTTACTTGGCACAAAAACATAGATATGGATTGTATAGTACATTAACTAGTTCTGGAATGTTTCACGCACTTTACTTCTTTATCCTAATAGCAGTCAATTAATGAAGGTGGATGCCCCAGTGTTACTGAAGTGACCACATTAACCCAATTAGCCTTGTCTTGTTGTTTCTCAATGAGTTCTGTTTTCTTCAAAGTAGGATCCAGGTCAGAAAATTCCATATTGTCTTCCAGCAATGTTGACTTTCAATATTTAAGAACCAAGAGGCAGCAGTCTTATTCTGATGAATGCCAGATGCCTAGATATACCTTGTGCAGGCAGGCAGAAGGAGTGGGGTGAAGAGGTACCTACTCAGATACCAGGTTGTAGGTGCTTGCAATTGCACACATTTTTCGTTTTTGTTTCACCTGATTTTTTGTAGGTTGCACTATTCTGTCTAACTGAACATTATTTTGTGGGTAGTGAGGTTCTTGAGGTGGTATGCTTCAAATCCAATATAGTGTAAAAGATATGAATCTGGACACTTGAAAATTAGGGATCATTGTCTAATATAACATCTTGTGGTACACTGTCATGAGGGAAAAATGCTGAGTCTGTCTTTGTTTTATCTTTAGCTGTTGTACAACTACATATTTAGAAGTGTAATCCACACAAAGCAAGTAATGATACCCTTTGCAATAGAGCAACTCAATTTATAACTTGTATGGAAGATCAAGTATTTCAGTCTGGAACCATCTCCTTTTATGGCATACAGGTTTTTTTTTTTTTGAAAGATGCATGGATTGGATAATTAAAATCTATGTTTTTAGTACATTTAACATTCTAGGCTAAATGAGAATTTTACCTGTTCTTTCTTTGCCTGTTACCATGTCTAGGTATGACTCATATTTTATGAAACACTGATTGTGTCATGATTCAGAATAGTGACTTTATGTCCTTTTGTCCTACAGCACTTTATTTCTGCAGTGATAGTACCTCTGAATAGATTCAAGATGTGTTCTAGCTAGCCATTCATTATAATTTTGTTCTGTTATTGAATCTCTGTGCCTTCTTGAGTACATTTTCCATGATGTTATCTTCTTAGCATACATAAGTAACTCTAATATAACACAGAATACTTCAAAATAATGTTCCAAAATATCCTTTTGATATTTTGAAAATAAACTTTTCCGAGTGTGCCAGCTATATGCATCTGATCCCAAGTTTAACTTGGACTTTGAGATCAGGTTTTAACAGATTTAACAGCAGCCTTTATAGCCTAGCTGTCACTTCATAACATTTTCTCAGAAATACTTTACAGTGGGTTTTCATCTAATTTTTTAATAAATATGAAACTTATGATGGCACTGTATGACTGTTTACAGTTCTTTTTTTGTGCATATCTGCTGTGTGCTTTATTCAAAGTGCAGTACGAATATGTAACTGACTGACCATCTTGTAGTTGTAGTACACTGAAACCTAGCTTACTGCCATCAACCTGCTAATAACTCGGTTTATGATCCCCACATATGAAATGAGAAGCACAGACCTGATATATTGCTTTGTTGAGTGCCAGACTTTTCTGTCTCATTCTTTCAAGTAACCTAATCAGTCTCACATTATGTTTTTGCTTGGTAGAAATGTAACAGTTAAGACGCTGTTTTGCCATCTTAACTGTTGATTTTTTTTTTAGTTTTTGAGTACTGAAAGTGCACTGTGACTGTTTCCACAGCCCCATCAGTCAGCAAGGCAAGTTAGAGTTAGTTTCTGGTGTCCTAATTGCTGTTTTGGTATTGTAACTCAAATTGTATTTGCGACTACTTTTACAGTGGTTTTGTGACTCAAATTGTATTTCCGACTGCTTTTAAAATGCCCATTAGCCTTCAGGGCAATTTAAAGTTAGATTTTAGCTTAGTTTTAGCAATTTAGAAATATATTTTAGCTTAGTTTCCTTCTTATTTCTTGCACACAGACCTAGGGTTACTGAACTATAACTGTCTGGCCATTTCTCCACTACAGCTGTAATGCATTAACCTAGGCTGTCTCGTTTGCTTTACTCTCTGTTTAATGGCTAAGTAAGATAGGGTTAGCATTGGAATAAGAGAAGGACTTGTGCTTTTTCTAACAAGCTTGACCAGTATGCAGTGTGATATTGCTCACTGTATACATTTTGAATTTAGTGAATGTTTCTTAACTTCATATCCTGTCTGAAATATTAGACATTTATGTTATGAATGCCTTTATTCCTGCTATATATCCTCTTTTACATGGTATACAGCCCAGGTTGGAATACCTACTGTTTTGCTGCATAACCTATTGAAAGTTGAAAATACCTGCTAATAGAGCTGTATAACTGCTATGATAAGTGATAAAGCTGAATATCATATATTCACATTTAAAGCTGCATAAGTCTTTTGTTAAGTGCAGTTGCTGAATTGTGAATACCCATTTACTGGGCTAAATGACTGTGTGGTAAGGCATATATACTTACTGGTGTATTTGCATTACTAAGTGTGATATGGCATAGACATTTGATTGTATAAATGTATTACTAGTTATATATCTTCCCCTATCTGCTCTGTAGTATACTGTATTTTGCTCTATAGGTCAGAAAGTTTTAACACCAGACTATCACTGCTTTTAACTTACTAACAACTCTCCTATCTAACTGCTTTTCACCTCTGGTTCACCCTCTCTCCTCTTCTGCTGTTTCCTCCCTCTCTCTCACTCGTTGTCCTTCTGTCTTCTAGCCCTATATTCCTTTGTTGTCACCTCTCTCCATCTTTCATCTCTCAACCCTATATTCTCAGACCACTACTTTGATTGCCCTTTATTCTCCCATATCAATACCCACCCAGCACATTCACCTAATGTTTGCTGTCTTTTTCTTCCAGCAATCAGTCACTCTGATACACCAGTCAAGACAGACCACTCTGTTCTGCATCCTCTCCAGTCAATGCATCTACAACCCAGGCTAACACTGAACAACTAAATAACTTCCAGGAACTTATTTAGTTGT
This sequence comes from Protopterus annectens, assembly GCF_019279795.1. Lineage (NCBI taxonomy): Eukaryota > Metazoa > Chordata > Ceratodontiformes > Protopteridae > Protopterus > Protopterus annectens. The sequence goes on along the minus strand of NC_056731.1, from coordinate 1,462,781,634 downwards.
ATGTCTATATTGTTTTCCTAGTTGCAGCTTCTAATTCATGCACACCACTGAACCCACTTTGATGTAGTCCCTGTCTTGCTACCCTGTTACTTTACTAATTTTGCTGAACCCCTGTTAACTGATTTAACTGTTTAAATCCTCTTAAAGGGAAATTAGTGATTACACTCCATTGCTGTGCCTAAAGCAGCTTGTGCCCAATTAAATATTTATAAGTGATTACATCCTCCCTACCACTTACCAGTAGCTTTCTCTAATTGTTTTTCTTGGTCTTGGCAATTCTACTATTCGTGCTCCAACCCACTACATTTGCCCTCACTGCACACAGGCTCAATCCACTCCCCTACCCTACCACCATTCCCAACCACCCCCACATCAGTTTCCTTTATATCTAGCCTCACCCCTCCTACCTAATCCCTCCTTCTATCACATTCTCCTGACCTGCTAACCCCTCCCAATTATTAACCCTCTCTATCCATCTGCTATCCATCCTCCTCCCTCTATTATAGCCTCCTAACCTACATTACTCCACCCCCAACTCCTAACCCTCTTACCTCAACTACTATCAGTGTACCTCCATATACTCCTCCTTTCTACCGTCTAGTCCTCCTAATCCTTACTATTCTATGTTTTATCTAGCTTACTCTCATATTACTTCCTCCCACCTCACATAGTTCCTATATACTATCACCTATTATCCTATCTCTCTTACTCTACTTAATACTCTACCTATCCTACCTATCCTACCCACATGTAGCTATAACACCACCACTCCTATTCACCTTATATCTTCACAACTGTATTAGTCCTACAAACAACATCTTACTCACATACATAAGCATGCACACCTCTACAAAATGTTTCTTACCTCCAATACTATTTATGGTCTCTCTATACATCTATCTTCTTCTTCAATTATCATCACATCACACAACCCATATACCTTACAAACCAACTTCTACAACAATTATACTTATACAATCTCTCTCCAGATATTCCTCAGTAGGCCCTACTTTATACACCACAGACTTAATCTTATAAACCAAACTAGAAATCCTCTGCCTTCAAAACCACTATGACACAAACTCAGCTCTAAACCATCACCTTAATATTAAAAAGAAGCTGCAACTAGTAAATCTTCCCACCCACAGCGACCTACGTTAGTGTGGTGATAAACATCCAAACCCTGGTCCCCCTCCAGCCTGTTATAACCCCCCAACCTACATAAAATCCCTAAACCTCACTGCCATCAATCTCCAAAGCATTAGAAATAAAACTCCACACCTACATGTCTGGTTAGACGGAAATAAAGCCAGCTTCACTGCCATTACTGAGACTTGGCTAAAACCTTATATCAAATATGCCAAATTCCTTCCCCCTAATTACAACTGTCTCAGAATAGACAGATCACAGAAAGAAGGAGGCAGTATTGGCTTGATATACCCAAATAGCTTCACTGTAGTTCAATACACAAAACCTGTCCCACAATTCTCAACAGCAGAGATATTAGTATCCTTTCTAAAACTGAATATCTGTAAAAACCTTTGTGTCATATTCATATTAATCCCCCCAGCAACAACATTCCTATACTTGAAGACATTCTTACCTGGTCAACTAATAACCTTAAAAGTGAAATTATCATCCTAGGGGATGTTAACATTACCTGGCTTGATATTATTAATCAGAACCCTTCCACCAGCATTTGCCTATATAACTATACACAGCTAATAACCAATATAACCAGGCCCAACAATAAAACAGGCAGTGGCTCAGTTCTGGATTGGGTATTTGTTTCTGATCCTAACAAGGTCTCCTCCTCTGGCAGACTACCTAACAGTATGAGTGACCACTTACCAGACTTTATAACACATAAGATCACCTCAATCCTAAGCACACACCAAGTTAAGCAAACCAGTGATTTATCACTTCTCCCCTAACACCTTTAACGAAATCCTGCAAAGTATCAACTGGAGTCCACTAAATATCTCCTTCTCAATGATGCTGTTGAATTCTTCAATTCAGCATTTTTTAGGATCTTAAACAGTTTATCTCCACCTTGCCTAAAAGGAGTAAAGGCTAAACAGGCCAGCTGACTTAACAAACACACAAAGCAAATTATGTCTGCTAAGGATAAAGCTTGAAAAATCTGGCAAAAAAATAAAAATCCATATGACCTTATTCAATATAAACAGCTACGCAATCAGGCAAAATGACTAGTGATTAAAAATAAAAAAGAACACTTCCAAATTCATCAAGACCAACACAAACAAAACCCAAAAAAATTTTGGGGCACAATCAATTCCCTACTTCATCCAGGTACAAATAACAATTCTTACCCAAATCCAGATAAAACCCCCACTGAGCTAGCCTCACTCTTCAGTTCATACATTATTGACACCATAGCTAAGCTCACCACTACCTTTCTACCAATAAACCCCTTCCCACCTGAACTTCTCACTTCACACTCCTCAACTATTTCTCTATTCTTGTTCACACCTATACCAATCTCCACTATAAAAAAAACTCCTTCATAAACTCAAACCTTGTACTAATGCACAAGATACTCTACCTGCAGAATTTCTACAACTATTTGCAAGATCTAGTGTTTATCCTATCAGCATGCTCCGCAATAGATCAATTCAGGAGTCCCATATATCACACACCTGGAAGAAAGCATTTGTTCTTCCACTCTGTAAAGCTGGGAACAATTCTAACATCTCTAATTTCCAACTCATTGCTATCCTGTCTCCTATCTCTAAAATATTAAATAAAATGTGTTCACACTCAGCTTATTAACGATCTTGTTAAAAAACAGATACTTTCCCCTACACAGCACAGCTTCAGGCCAGGTCATAGTACCTACACTGCTGTCATATCCTTTATGGACACAGTAAACAGGGCTCACCAGGCCAATGCTGGCTACAGTCTCCTCACTCTTCAATAACCTCTCTAATGCCTTTGACATGGTTTCTCATCCTCTTCTGCTGACAAAACTCATCAACTTACATCTCCCACCCCCTACCTTAAACTGGTTCTCAGACTATCTCACCGATAGGCAACAATCCACCCAATGGCAACACTCCTTCTCACGTTTTCTCAACACAACTACAGGTGTACCTCAAGGATATATACTAGGTCCTCTCCTATTCAGTATAGTCATTAACAACTTCCATACCACTTTTATCCATGGCACAGTTATCCAATATGCAGATGATTCTACAATCATCTGCACTGCCAAATCTATATCTGAGTTATAACTTCTTACCCAATATGCTTTCACTTCAACCGAAACTTGGATGTCAAACAATCATTTTGCTCTAAATCCCAATGAAACTAAACTTCTAATATTCCCACCAAAAGAACTCCCCCTCTGAACAAGAATGATTTTTCTGTCCAAACCCATAATAATACTCTCATTGAAGTCGTTCCAAGTACTAAACTGCTACATGTCATTACTGATGAAAATTTAACATTCGACCTCCATATCCACAGCAATATCAAAAAAAAAAATATCAAAAACTAGGTACCCCCTGTAGACACCAATACTACCTAAGTTACATGCAAAAAAGCTCTATCCTCATCCTTTCTGCTACCATCTCTACTATATGGTACCCAGTCCTCACCAATATCCATTCCTCCCTGAAAACCAAATTGACTTATGTTCCAATAAGATTGCTACATTTGTAACAAATTCAAAGAACTTAGCCCACCACTACTTATCTCTACATCAGCTAAATTGTCTCAAACTGCCACACTACCTCACTTATTCACAATTAACCACTGCACATAAAATCATATACAAACTTTCAACTTGCCCCTCCCTCTCTTCCGTACTGACTACATACCACCCTAACAGACTCTAAGATCTGAAAACAAAATTATGCTAAAAGTTGAAAAACCAAATCTTGCAGCTGGTCAAATGCTGTACTCTTTTACTGTCTCAAAACTATGTAATGTCCTCCCACCTACAATCAAAACAATCAGTAATCCTGCTCTCTTTAAGAAGACCCTCAGAAAACACATCTCTTCTCTCTGGCAATGTACTTGTGCCAAAATAGCACCTCCTAAAACCTGATTCCACCACTGTAACCCTCTACAATATTACTTCTTATGAGCTCTCACTGTCTTGCTAAATTTCAACTGTTTATGCCTACAAAAATCTAACAATTAACAATCAAAACTGCTGCCCTAGCTGACTAACTAACTTCATTGATACAGTTGTACACAATGTAGATGTGCAACGTTTGTAAATAACTTGTACTGCTGTTTTTATATAATTTCCATGCATTGAGACTGTATATACCCTGTATAATGTGCTATTTCTTGTATGTACTATTAATGCATGTGGAGCTTTTCTCCCTGGGCCTCTAATGAAAATGGGCCCACCTAGGCCCAGTAGACTTTCCCAGTTACCAAATGCAATGCAATAAAATAAATAAAATAAATAAATCCGCATAAGCATATTTTCCTTGATGTTTACAATACACCAGGACCTTTGACTATGTAGCCAAAGCTATGTGACATACCTCTGGTACTGATGATTCACCAAAATGTAACAAGGTTACCCCTAGCTACCAAATCTGTCCTATGCTGCCCGACTGAAAGAACTCCAGGGTGACCTTGCCTAACATACAAGGTCATGTCAAACCCAGATTTGATGAATATGCTTCACCTCAAAAATCTAGATCCATCAGAGCGATTCATCACCGCAAAATAATGGGTATAGTTCCCCATACTAAAGGGGTGGTGTAAGCCACAAAACGATGGGCTAGGCTTGTAAATGCCCTCGGGCAGATAGCCTAGTATGAACCTATGAACCTATGAACCTATATATTTACTCAAAGGAGTGTTAAAAGTGTATAATTCTGAGATCTCCTCATCCGCCATGATTTCCATCCAAGACTTACAAAACATGTTTAATTTTAGTATACTTGAAAGCATATTCATAATAGTCTGAATTGAGTAATTTTCTCATCTCATCTGCCTATTCAAACCTTGCTGATCAATGCATATGCTTACTTTGTCTGGTATCACTGCAGTTAAGGTATTATTCATCCATTCATTCATTTCAACCTAATTAACAAAAAAAAAAAAAAATGGCAGTGCCCAGGGAGGCTACAGCTGTGTTAGCTTCAAAGTACCTAAATCAGAAAATGGAAGGTTCTTGAACAATCAGGATGAGACCCAAAAGGAAGAGATGCTACAGAACCAGGAAAAGAGGCTGCCGAGCGGGAATTGCTGCCAAATTGAAAACAAATCCTCACAAGCCTGCACTTTCCTCAGTTCTGTTAGCAAGTGAATGCTCATTAGACAGCAAGATGGACTTTCTCAGGCTTGAGCTCAACACCACAAACATGGTGAGAAATTCCTGTCTTTTAATCTTTGCAGACACTTGGTTAAATAACAGGATTAGTGATAGTGCTGAAAACCTTGATGGTTTCACATTGTTCAGAGCTGATAGGAACCTAGCTCCGTGTGGAAAAGTTAAGGGAAGTGGACTGTGCATTTTTGTGAATGATAGCTGGTTCAAAAACTGTAACATTGTGAATGAACATTGCTCTGTAAATGTGGAATTTCTGATGCTGAAATGCAGACCTTTTTATGTGCCCAGAGAACTAAATGGCGTCTACGTAGCAGCTGTATATATATATCACTGAGTGCTAACATCACTGAAGCACTGAATATACTGCATAATACTATATGTGAGCTGCAATGCAAGAATTCTGACTGCATTTAAGATAGCAGATCTCAGGGAAGTGCTACTCAATTACTACCAAACTGAGGATTTTCCCACAAGGGGAGTGAATACTCTGGACAAGGCTTACACTCATATAAAGGAGGCATACAGAGCTGTGCAACAACCAAACCTGGGTGCCTCTAATCACATCTCCTTAAAACTAATACTAGCTTACAAACCTCTCTTGATCAGAGATAAGCCCACTGTGAAACAAATCAGGGACTGGCATGAAGGAGCCATGGAAAGTCTCATGGGCTGCTTTGATACCACAAACTGGGATGTCTACAGGGAGGCAGCCATGGTGAATAGTTGGGTGAACATAGATGAATATACTGAGACAACTATGGATTACATATCTAAATGCATGGATGAACATCAAAAATATTAAAGTAAGAGCCAACCAAAAACCATGGCTAAACAGCAAGGTGCACAAGTTGCTGAGGGCAAGAAACATTACTTTCAGGGCAAAGGATAAGAAGGGTGTAAGTGTAGCAAGAGCTAATCTAAAAAAGGGTATCAAGGAGGCCAAGAATGAACATGAAAAGAGGATACAAGGATGCTTCGGGAATGCAAAGGACTCAAGAAACATGTGGCATGTTAATCAACAGCTAACTCACTACAAGACAGAATTTCTGAACAGTCTAAACACATTTTATGGCAGGTATGAAGAGAAAAACAACCTGGAAGCTGTAAAGCTTATCAATGACCAAAAGGAGACAGTACTCAACTTCAATGCTGTGGATGTAAGGAACCAACTGAGGAAAGTGAACTGCAGGAAGGCTGCTGGCCCTAATAACATTCTGGTGAAAGTATTGAAAGGTTGTGCAGACCAAATCAGCATAGTCCTAATTGAAATCTTCAATACCGCATTTTTCCAGGAAAAAGTACCAGCAAGCTTCAAAGTTATCAACATAATCATTCTGCCCAAAGAAGCCAACCCCATCTGCCTAAATGACTACCAGTGACCCTTACATCAAATGTAATTAAATGCTTTGAATGATTGGTTAAAAGGCATTTGACTACAATACTACCCCAGTCCTTTGACCCAATGCAGTTTTCCTATCAGGCAAGCAGATTAACTGCTGATGCTATTTCAGTGGCACTTCACCTCATATTGGAGCATCTTGAAGAGAAGAACAACTCTCCCAAGCTGTTGTTCATAGATTTCAGCTCAGCATTCAATACAGTGATTCCAATGCAACTTATAGAAAAACTAATTAACCTTGGCATAAATAAAGGGCTGTGCAGCTGGATCCTTGATTTGCTGACTAGAAGACCACAGAGGCTGGTAACAACACTTCAGGGAGTATTACAATCAACACCAGAGGACCCCATGGTTGTGTGCTGAGTGCTCTACTGTTTACAGTCCTTACCCGTTACTCCTCAGTGAAAGCTAGCAACAACCGCAACATTAAATTCGCAGATGGCACTACAGTGGTGGGTCTCATAAGTGCTGATTATGAGAGTGGGTAGAGGAATGAGGTCAACTCCCTGACTGAATGGTGCAATAACAACAATTTGGATCTGAATGTCAATAAAACAAAAGAAATCATTATTGCCTTCAGAATAAAATCTGCCATGCATCTGCCCCTCAAGATCATTGGTGAAGAAGTGGAGAGTCCAAACTGCAATGTTTCTGGGGGTACATATATCAGAGGATCTTTCTTGGAGTACAAACACAGGCCAGCTTATTAAAAAAGCTCACCAGTGACTACACTTCCTAAGAAGAATTAAAAAATCAAAGCTCTCTATGAGTGCTCTAAATACCTTCTACAGAGGAGCCATCGAGAGCATTATCACCAGCAACTGCACTGTATGGTTGGGTAACAGCACAATGGCTGAAAGGAAGAAGCTACAAAGAATAATAAGAACAGCAGAAAAGATAGAGGGCACTAGCCTTCCTACCTTACAGGAGCTCTTTGAAATGATATGTAAAAAGAGGTCCCACAAAATACTGAGTGACACTTCTCATCCAGTGTATGGTTGGTTCAATAAACTTGCTTCTGGTAGAAGGTTACGGAGTATCTGCTGCAGGACTTCCAAATTCATGAACAGTTTTTATCCAACTGCAATAAGACCCATTAATGCAGACATAAATCTGTGTATATCAAAACTATAACAGATTGTTAACTTCTCATTCTTTTCCTTTTTTTCATACAGTGATTTTATTTATTTATCGCATACTAAAAATAATATATTCTCATTCAAGTGCAATTCCCGTCACTTCCTTATGTGCAATATCACCCAATCTCACCTCTGTGTATAGTGTACTTTTCTTTTCATATATTAATCATCTAGTAGTCAGTGTTGTCCAGTGCTGTCCAGTGTATATAAATAGGTTACAAGCATGTACATCAGCTACCTAGACATTTACTTTTATATTATAGTTATTGTTTATTTTTTAATACCTATCATGTCTTGTCTTTTTGTGGTTTTTTTTTCCTGTAAAAGACCTGACACTCAAAATTGCATTTAGGTAGCACTTGTGTTTCCTAAATAACAATAAAGTTTCTTTTGAATCTTTGAATCTTTTTGAATCTTTGAATTAAAAATTGCCGCAGCAAACATTGTCTCTAACTCTTGATTAATTATTTCTTAACCTAATTCAATCAATTTAACTTGAAATGATACTGAGACACCATCCTTCTTATATTCTGTCATAAAATGTCCATATATTTTATGTGTAATCTCTTAATTTCACGTGTTACAGAGACTGCCTTTAGAGGGATGTTAATATGATATTTATCTTATTCATCTGATAAACAATCCAAAGCAAATTAGCATACATCTGAAAAACATTAACAAAGCCTTCCAAAAACTGACCAGATGATTAATCTCTTACACAGCAAGCATTAACTATATTAATTGATTTTTCCTTTATTTTTGTTTAACCATTCATGCTGCTGCTGTTACAAACATATCAGTTATTTGCTTTGTTCCAAAATCCCTTTTACTACTGCTCATAATGCCATTTTTGCAACCACATTTGCCAACAATCGTGTCAGCATTAGAAACATTCAAAACAATACCTTGGAAGCATCCATTCTGCTTGTTTGTTTGATCCATTCACAGCTGTGCTAACTGCTCTGTGCTTCTACACTCCAAATGTTCTTAATCATATGCCGTTGCCCACAGACCACACGTAAAATACTTGTTTTACTACCAAATTTTCCAAAGACATTGGCTGGGACTCATGAATGTTAACTTGTTGCACTAAACTTGTGCGTATGATAAAGAACAACGAGCAGGGTGTGTTTGGTACAGGAAGCACTCTAACATGACATGGCTGACCTTGAAAACAAGGGATATGATAATGACCATATAATGAACTGAGCGGTATGCTGATTAACTTATAAAACATGGTGGAGTGATTCAGAAATATATAAAAACATGCAAAGATGTCAATCTCACTTCAGTTTTTAATTCAGCTATATGATCTTATTCAGTCACCAGAATACATTGAAATATGTCAGGAGTTGCCACATTTATTGTAAACCTATATTTGCAAGATGCTTTGATAGAATGTCTTGCTACAGCTGATTTTGCCAGACATCACCACCAAAGATGTAGGATTTTTAAACCATGTTAACTAACCATGGACTCCATAAGTTTGAAATAATTGAATGCTGTAGGGTGGACAGGGACACCATAAAACATATAGTGGAACATATGCTGCCCTTGTTTTAAGTCCTGTGGTTATTATGAAGAATCCATCTCAATGAATGCTAAGGTATGTGCAAGTTTACATATTTTAGCTACAGGAACCTTTGAGCAACCTACAGGGGACACATTGGGGTTTCACAAGATTCTGCCTCTGGAGTATTCTACCATTTCCTCAATGCAATGTTTCAGCATGTGGGGAAGCATATGTGGTTCCTATGTAACAAAAATGAAGGAGCTAGAACTATGCAAAATTTCTCTGACATAACCCATTTCCCTGCATTACTTGTGACCATACACTGTACCCACATTGAAATAAAGGGCCCCAACAGGTTAACTTGGAATTTGCTATGAGATCTGCAAACAGTATCAATCCATCAAATGCCTTGCATCTGTAATACACAAGAAATCATATACAGTGTCTGTGTAGGCTACCCAGGCAGTTGTCATGCCTATCACATATGGCACACCTGTGACCTCTACTAAAGAATTGCAATAGTTGACTTCCCACAGGGGCATTTATTGGGTGATGCAGGACATGTCCCCAGAACCTCGGCGCATGACTCCTATGAAAATTCCACACAGACCCACTGAGCAGGGTTGCAAAAATGCTCATGCACAAACTAGGGACATCATACAGTGTGTGTTTGGCCTGCTCACATCATATTTCTGCTGTCTGGATACATCTGGAGATGCCCTGTAATAAGGCTCTGCTACCTCTGCCAAAATACTCACTGTGTGGCCCAGCATGGAGACTGCAGATCAAGCACCACAGGCAGAATCAGCTAATAAAGATGAGGGGTCAGATATGGGTCCAGCACCAGTGGATGACCATGCCAGACAGAGGGCAAGCACAATATGTTATGGCACTAGCTGAGAGGCAGTGAATTGTGCATACACTCTATATATAAATAACATAAGAGCATAGCAGATGCAGACAGTAACATTTATGCATGCAAACTAACTAGACTATGCTTACCTATGTCTGGGTACTGTAATCATTAAATATAGACAACCCAAGTTGTTTATGACTATTTCATCAGCAGAACTCCAGGTGCATAATCAAGCTTTTTTTGAACAAATACTGCAATACCTAAACAGAGTAAGCAGACAGTAAAAATGATAATACCTATACAAGAGTATTACACCCCATAAATTGATATAGCTAGCAAATGCAGAGAGCAACAAAGATGTATTCAAACAAAGCTAACAGTGCTCACACATACATTGCATGACCACCTTGTGTATCAGACATAAGTAGCCCAGGTCAAATATCCTTCCAGAGGGGAGGGCACTCTCAGCATCATTAGAACAAGTGGATATGCAAGACATTCTACACAAGTGTGAGTACAGAAATTAAACATGCTGAAGACACAATTCAAATGATTAGCTATACAAAAGAAAAACAGAATATGACTATCCATGCATTAGCTGATCATTCTGTGTTTCACATATAAATGTCCTAAGTCAGGTACCCTTCCAGAGGGCAAGACACTCTCAGTATCATCTGCACAGGTGGATGATCAAGCTGTCCTACTACTACTACTGAATGTCAGCAGACTTAACACACATTCAAAATAATTAGGTATACGAAGAAAAAACAGACCTTGCCTACCCATGGATTGGCTGGCCTTTTTATGCATCAAACATAAGGCAACCCTAAGTCAAAGACTCTGCAATGACAGGGTGCAGTCATCATCATTTATATAGTGTGGAGGGTGGTTACAGCTGGACGTGTCTCTCACAAAGTAAGTATGTGAGTGTGAAACCTGAGGTAATAGAAAGTATGGCCACTTAAGTCTAGTGTATCCAGATATGGGGTATATCTGATGTTAGGAAGTCCATGGTGAAGTGTGTGTGTGTGTGTGTGTGTGTGTGTGTGTGTGTGTGTGTGTGTGTGTGTGTGTGTGTGTGTGTGTGTGTGTGTAGTGTCATGGGCAGCATGGGGTGTTGTGTGTGGTATCTGCAGAGACATGGCCGCAGAATGTGTGACATCACTATACCCTGGCATACTGGACAGGTCTGAGCCATACATATAAGAGGACTGAGTTTATTGTTGATTCCTGTACCCACAAGAAATGCCTCTGCCAGGTCTTACATTATTAGTTCTACAAGCTTCGATGGACATTTGAGTGCTACTTGAATATGAACAGTGTCTGCTGGATGAGCAGTCATCATGAACATGTACAAGGCTATGACTATATGTAGAACCTCATCTGGCTGTAGAAACATCACCACTGATGTAGTAGTGGAAGTGGTATCACTGCAGTAGTATGATCTGGCATGTCCACAGCCACGTTGGCTGACATCTGACAATGTACCAGAGGACCAGCCACATGCATTTTGCCCATTCCCCAAAAAACAATCCCTAACAGACTCTACATGGTCCACTGTGTTATTCATCCTGTCCAAGGGGTCAAGCACATGGTTCATGCAGTGCTGTACATCAGAAAGCACAACATGAGGTACTCTTATGACCTCTTCAGCAGCCATAGTGGAATTTGTCTATATCTCCACAATGACATGCGCATAAATTGGGTGGCAGCTACTGACACGCCAACCTCCGAGGGAGGGCTGTACATTGCTGTGTGATACCTCATGTTCAAGATGGATATGGGGAGATTTCATCATGTCTTCACCTGAGGCTACCACATTACCCTAATCAACAATGACCCATCACCCTGTCCACTTTCAGATGGTTTGTTGCCACTGGCGTGCAAAAGCATATTGACTCTGTCCATAGTGTGGGGATGGGATATGAGGGGTATACTCCCTGTGTCTGCTATACCCCCCTGCACTCCCAAACTGTGCCTGTTCTTCCCCACTGTCATCATCAGTGGATAAGGATCCCCCAATATCAGATGTAGGTAGGTCAACAGTGCTGGGGCCAGACAATGCTTCATCTATGAATATACTGATAAAATAACAATAAAAATACCCATAATGTTTATGTCAAAATATGTCAACCACAGATGCATGTGCTGTGATTTCAGTGACTACTAAAGACAGCTAATACATGTAAGTATGACCATACTATGAGCAGGTGGTCATTGTATATCAATACCAGATGTACCTAGATGCAATTTGATTATATGTGTCAGTGATCATCCCACTCAGACATACTAATATGCAACTCTGATAACTGCAATAATATGGAAAAAATCAGTATGAGATGCATGGATTACACCACATTATGATGTATATGTCACTGTAACCCACAACTATATATATATATATATATATATATATATATATATATATATATATATATGTGTGTGTGTGTGTGTGTGTGTGTGTGTGTGTGTGTGTGTGTGTGTGTGTGCATTTGTGTGTGTGTGCGTTTGTGTGTGTGTACATGTGTATATGTGTATATATATATATATATATATATATATATATATATATATATATATACATCCCTATCAATTAATCGAGTTTTCAGAACCTTGAAATACATATCAGTGAGATGATATCACCAAATTTCTGAAAACTCAAAGCATTTGAATGGAGATCGTGGTACACTGAGGATTGGAAAATTTACCATTCTTCTCAATGTAGTGTAAGCTTGGAGCTGGTATATATATAATTTGCAACAGATGTGGGGGGTGCAGGGTGTAGATCAGAGCATGTGTATGTACCTTTAAGAAGTATTTCTAGATGTAGCACTCGAGTATAAATACTGAGCACGTGCAGGCAGTAGTGCCATTTTGAGAGAACGGCCAGAGTGTTAGCACATAAGAGTGTGGTAGTCAGTTTATTTATAAGTTTATTTAAGTTTAAGTTACAAATCCTCATTTCTGATGTGTTTGTGTGTAATAAAGCCGCTTGAATAGAACCCATTAATGTTCATCTGTTTCATCCTGCCCAGACATGCGACATGGTGTGAGAACCATGATTAGAAAAGCTACTTCTATGAGCCCTGAGGTGCAGAGTTGAAGGTGAAGGCAGACAAAGCATGCTTAATGAAATGGAGCTCAGAGAAATGAAAAAGGGCCAGAAACAAACTGAAGGTAAAGAAAACTGCACAGATAATATATTTGGCAAAGAAAATGAAATGGTGCATTTATAAGGCACAAAATGCATTATTAATCAAATGAGTAGCACAAAACATGTTATTAAGCAAACAAAAGGCACAAACCACATTATTAAATAAATAAAATGTTCAAAATCACAATATTTGATAGAACTGGCAAAACTATTTATATAGGGCTCATAATTATCTTTGGTTTGTGTAACAAGCATGTTTAAAGTAAAACAGGCACAAGAAAAGTATATTGAGCATAATAAGAGGTTAAAAGGCCATGACAAGTACAATAAAAAAGGCAAATTAAGCTTAAAGAGCAAGGTGACTGTATGTTTTTTAGTAAAAGACAGTGTTTTGGGCACAAACTGCTATTTCACATTGACCAAAGCCATTTGAAGCATAACTAGAGTCGTTTGAAGTATCTCAGAGTGTGCAAAGTGTTTGCTTTATTATGGTACAATTATTTCAAAGAGTTTGCTGTGTGCAAAGTACAGTTATATTGCAAAGTGCAGTCAAAGTACAGCAATTTCAAAAAGTTTCTTGTGCTGTGTGCATTTATTTTTAGAGTGCCACCATTTCAGAGTGTTTCTTACACTGTGCAATTATTTCACAAAGTACAGCCAATTTGAAAGGTCCTTGTGCTATGTACAGTTTAACTTTGTGCTTTTTCTGCCATGTACAGTTTATTCACAAAGTACAGTCATTCTGAAGTATTTCTTAAACTGATAAGGAGTGGTTTCAGAAAGTACAATGATTTCAGAGTATTCTTGTGAAACAGAGACTTATTTGGCAAAGTGCAGTTATTTCAAAGAGTTTGTTGTTGCTATTGGACATAATTACAAGTACTGGCATAAAGTTCTGACATATATTTATGTGTGTATGTTCAAACATAATTTCACGCACCTTCACTACCGTGTAGTGATATGGCAAAGCCATTTCGCAGACCAAGTCCACAAGTGTTTAATCATAATATATCAGAGAATTGGAGAGTATTTGAGCAGGAATATGATATTTTCATACAAGCAACTTCTTCTGACAAAAGTGCACATTCAAGGACATTCATTTTGCTTAACTTATCTGGGTCAGAAGTTATTGAAATGGAGTGTTTATTTGTGTATGCACCAGAAGCATATTCAGGAGAGGGGTGAACCATCATATTGAGGTACTGGCTGAATCTAGGGAGGACCCTGACTGCTTAAAACATAAATTTAGAGAAATGTGCAACCCCCAGACAAATATTACATTAGAGAGGCAATCATTTTACACAAGAAACCAAACGCCAGGTGAAACTTTTGGAGCTTACATCACTGACTTGAGAAACAAGGCTAAAACATGCAGATTTGGTGACTTGAAAGGTGAGTTAGTAAAAGACAGGCTTGTGTGTGGTGTTAATAGTGCTGCAGTGAGAAAGATTTTGCTTCGTGACAGTGATTAGACATTAAGCAAAGCCACAGAGATTTGTCAAATCCATGAGCTCACAGAAAGGCACACAAGTGTCAGGAGGAGAAGGAAACCACACTCACTACAATTCCAGTCTCACATAGACCTACCACGACAGCAAACCAAACACATAAACACACAAAAACATACTCAGAGGCTCTAAATAAAAATCTGCCTAAGCAGCAGAGACCTCCAAAGCAGACACCCAAGCAACCGCTACCCCAAAACAAAACATGTGCAACACATAGCTCACAAAGCCAGTGTGCCAAACAGTCACAGCCCTTAAGGCTAAACAACACACCTGATACACTTGTAATAGGTGACTCTATCATCAGGCACACTGACGTCCCGCTCACCAGGCTGAACAAGGAGAAGGTCACAGTGAGCTGCCTGTCAGGCGCTAGGATCCACCACATAACACAAGCACTCAGGTCACTCCAATGCAAGTACAAATATGACTCAGTCATTGTCCATGCTGGTGTGAATGACCTGAGACGTACCTCCCTGGACTACATGAAAAGAGACATAGAGGAGCTCTCTGAGCATGTAGCCCAGGCCGGTATGACCCTGACCTTGAGTAGCATCTTACCCTCACCAAGAATGATGCCACAATATGAAGACAAGATGATCAATTTCAACAATTGGCTTAAGTATTGGTGTCATTCAAAGGGGATCCAATGTCTGTCAGCCTGGGATGACATGCTCGACAAGCCATGATGCTTCGCTAGGGACGGCTTGCACCTGTCACCCCTGGGCTTTCGGATATTGGAAAAGGCTCTTGCTACCCCCATAGTGCCTTTTTTAGGCAAGGCTCAAAAGACAAACCCACCTCTATAGGTATCACAAGGGATAAGAAACTAAGAGTAATGCTACTCAATGCCAGAAGTCTAAACCTCAAGATGCACGCACTCGAAACTCTCCTTAGCATGGAGAACATTGATATCTGTGCAGTAACAGAAACCTGGTTCAAGGCTCCCGAGAGCACCCCAGCACTACCAGGTTATACCTCATACCATGCTTTTCAGCCCCAAAACCTTGGACCGTACCACAAAAGGAGGCGGAGTATCAATATTCATCAAAGATACCCACACCTCCAGGTTGGTGGCACAGCACAAAGCAGCAGAGACTATCCATGTGCAACTAACAGTGGGTAAAACTGCCTTCCAGTTTATAGCCTGCTACAGACCACCCTCCCAAACCCAGGAACCCCACTCAGCCTTCCTGAGAACACTGGAAAATATGAAGGTCTTTCCAAACACCATTATATTGGGTGACTTCAACTACCAAAACATAGACTGAGAGCATTACTCTAGCTCCAACACCCTAGCCCAAAGGTTCCTAGAATTTATAAACTCAAATGCTATGGAACAACTTGTTACCACTCCCACAAGAGGGGAAAACATACTGGACTTGATCATCACCAACATGGGGACTCTATGCTCCAGACCAGAAGTGTATCCCTCAATGGTAAGATCAGACCATAAACTAATCTCACTGGATATTCAAATCCCGACTCCACCCCCTGCCCTGAAAACCACAGAGAAAAACTTCTCTAAAGCAAATTTCACACTCCTCAAAACTGAGGTGGAATCCTGGATCCTACCCAGTTTGGCTTTGTTAAGGGCTGATCCTGCCTCTTAATCCTGGTTGATCTCTTTGAAACAGTCACCAAGGCCATTGACGAGGGGAAGGTGGTCCACACAGCCTACCTGGACCTCGCAAAAGCCTTCGATACAATACCCCACTCGGGCATTATAGATAAGCTCACCAGCTTAAATATAAACCCCTATGTCACTAGATGGGTTGCAAACTGGCTCAAGGACAGAACCCACATGGTTAGAATTGCTGGAGCCATGTCAGACTCCAAACCAGTTACAAGTGGCGTCCCACAAGGCTCAGTCCTGGGACCTCTCTTGTTCGGTATATATTTCTCGGAGGTACAGGCCAACATGGAAGGACTGTGGCTGACTAAGTTTGCAGATGACTGCAAACTGGGCACCATAATCGACTCTCCAGCTGACACAAGCATCCTCCAAAAGGGCCTCATAGAAACAGACAACTGGGTAGGATCCAGTGTCTGTAGGTCCCCAATATCTTTATTTATGAGGTCCATGATGATCCTTTCCATAGCTTTGCAGACCAAGCTAGTCAGGCTTATGGGGCGATAGTTTCCAGGATCTGTTGAGGCACCACCTTTGTGGAGAGGGACCACTGTTGCTATACGCCACTCTTTGGGTACATATCCTGTAGTAAGGCTGAGATTGAACAGTAGTTTTATGTTTGGGTTTAGCTCTTCTTGGAGTTCATGTAGGACGCAGCCCAGGACACCGTCTGGTCCCAATGATGCTGTGTTTTTTGCTTTGGAGAGGGCGGCTCTTACCTGAGCATCTGTGATGTCAGGGGAGCAGCACTCTGCTGGGATAGATATTTGCCCTTTTGGTGGGGAGGGGGGGAGAGAAGTTTGCGCTGAACCTGTCAGCTAGGATGTTGGCAATGTCTGTGGGTTAAGTGCATTTTTTGTCATTTTGGACTAATTCTGAGCATATCTGGGAATTCCCACCCAGGTTCCTAACATAACTAAAGAAAGCCTTTGCAACCCTCATGCCAAATGTCACTTTTTTTTCTGTCTTTGATGCAAAGAGTTCATATTGGCAAGTAATGCTTGATTGCAAATCTTCACGGACTACATTCAGTACCCCATTTGGTAGATACAGATTCCTCAGGATACCTTTTGGAATACATTTTGCCAGTGAAGTCTTTCAGCATGCAGTGGAGCAAATTTTTTCAGGTTACCCTTGTGCAATAAATAATAGTTGTTGATTTACTAGTTGGAGGTAATGGTGAAGCAGAACATGACAGAAACCTCAGGAAGGTTCTGGACAGAGCTCGTGAAGTGAATTTAAAGCTCAATTCTCTGAAATGCAAATTCAGACTACCAGAAGTTACTTATGTAGGTCATTTATTTACCAGTACAGGCTTACAACCATATCCTTCTAAACAAGCAGCAATTCTTGAGATGGCAGCTCCAGACAATGTCTAAGCTCTTGTGTGTTTTCTTGGTATGGTTAACTATTTGGACAAATTTATCCCTGACTTTAGTGAGTTATCAGAGTCTTTAATAGAGCTGACATACAAAAATGTTGCATGGTCATGGTTAGAACAACACCAGAGAGCATTTGATAACCTCAAACAGAAAACTGCTACCCTGCCTTCATTAAGATACTATGATGTCCACAAACCAGTATTTCTTTTCTGTGATGCTTCAAAGTTTGGTCTTGGTGCAGTTATTCTTCAAGAGGGCAGACCTGTTGCCTCTGCATCTAGAACTCTTTCCCTAACTGAGATGCATTATGCTCAAATTGAGAAGGAACTTTTGGCAATTGTGTTCGCATGTTTGAAATTCCATGATTATATTTATGGCTGAGCTATCCAGATAGAAAATGACCATCAACCTCTAGTCACTATTTTGAAGAAGCCTATGCATTCCACTCCAGCAAAACTACAAACAATGATGCTCAGATTGCAAAAGTATAATTTCAAAATGGTCTATACAAAAGGTATACTTCTTTATCTGGCTGATACCTTATCCAGATCACCCAGGAATGCCACGGAACAGCTTAATGCAGAGAACTTTGACTTTGATGTCATGGAAGTGCGTGATTTTTCTACCATGAGACTTGATGAGCTGAAAGATCATATAAAGACTGATCGAATTTTGCAGAAGCTCAACCACTTCATCAATGTAGGATGGCCATCAAATCTATCCTGTGTACCGTCAGAAGTACAACCTTACTTTCCATACAGAGATGAGATGCTGATGGAAGATGGTATCATTTTCAAGGGTCCGAAAGTTATTGTTCCTACTTCCTTGCAATGTGAATACATTCAGATTTTATATCATGGCCACCCAGGTTCCAATTTTGCCAAAAGAAGGGTGAGAGGACTAGTGTTTTGGCCTTCTCTAGAAAAAGACATTGATAAAGTGCTTTCTTCTTGTTCAGTGTACAACAGTACTAAGCTGCATTTGCAGAAAGAGTCACTTCAGCTAAGCCAAGTTCCTGAACTACATTAGTCAACAGTAGCAACTGAGATATTTGAGTGAAACAGTCAACATTACTTAATGTTGGTAGACTCTTATTCAAACTGGTTTGAGATTGATTTGCTGCCTAACCTAACATCCAGTGCTGTTATTGCTAATTTGAAATGTCATTTCTCAATCCATGGTAGTCCACACAGTTATTTCTGACAATTGTTCTCGGTTTACTATTCAATTGTTTAAGACATTTGCAAAAGAGTGGGACTTTCTCCGTGTTACTAGCAGTCCTGCATATCCATGGTCAAATGACCTTGCTGAATGTGTAGTACAGCGTGTAATGTAATTACTGGAGAGGTCAAAGCATGACAATACTGATATATTCTTGAATTTACTTAATCTCAAAAATACACCCCTTAACAATCTACTTGGCTGTCCTTCTCAGAGACTTCTGTCTAGGCAAAGCAGAACAGCCTTGCTTATTGGTTCTAGTTTGTTGGCGCCTAATTCTAAAAAAAAAACAGAGCAATCAAAGCCCAACTTTTTAAAAAGCGTTCTTCTCAGAAGTCCAGCTACGATAAAACGAGCAGATTTCTTCATCCATTAAAAGAAGGAGAGGCAGTGAGGATGTAAACGGTGAAAGACTTTGATCAAATTGGTCAAGTGAGAGGTAGATATACCAAGCCAAGATCCTACTTAGTGGAATCTGAGGGTATAGAGTACTGGAGAAACTGCAGACATCTTCTTCCTGTACCAGAAATGATATTGCAGCATCATACCTGTAATACAGACTCTAGATCTCAGAGTAATCCTGACAATCTTCATACCTAAGAACATGTCACAGTATCCATTCTCATTCCTGATGATTTCTCAGATGTCCCCAAAGTTGAACATGCTAGATCCAATTCTGACTTTTATGTTACACAGTTAGGTCGTATTTCAAGACCTAGTGTAAAATACACAGCAACTTGGACATAATAGTTTTTTATGTGCCTAGTTTTTGTATGATTGCTTGTCAAATAATTAGTTCTGTATAACTGCATGTCAGAAGATCATTTCTGTAAATTGCATGTCATTGAATACTGTGATTTCCTACATGGATCATTTCTCAAAGAGGGGGGATGTAGAACAGGGTGTGTGTATGTACCTTTAAGAAGCATTTTCAGATGTAGCACATGCATATAAATACTGAGCACATGCAGGCAGCAGTGCCATTTTGAGAGAACAGCCAGAGTGTTAGCATGTATGAGTGTGGTAGTAAGTCTGTTTATAAGTTTATTTAAGTTTAAGTTACAAAGCCTCATTTCTGATGTGTTCATGTGTAATAAAGCTGCCTGAGCAGAACCCATGAATGTTCGTCTGTTTTATCTTGACCAGACGAGTGACACAGAGGGACAAAAACATACAAAAAGATAGATTTTTGTGTTTTTTTTAATGTTCAAGTTTTCAGAAATTCGATCTTATCATCTCGCCAATATGAATTTCAGTTTTCTGAAAACTCAATCAAGTGATATATATATATATATATATATATATATATATATATATATATATATATATATAAAAACACTGATGATACCCCTTCAAATGTGTGCTTTCTAATAACTTTTGCATAACTTCTTCTGTGAGTTAAACCGGCAAGGGTTTAAATCCACTGAAATGTACATTGGACCAGTTTCATATACAATCCATACCTTGAAAAACGTGCAATGCACATTGGATAATACAGTTAGTGTAGTATGTGTATGTTACACTTTATTATTTCTGTGTCATCAGTCATTTTAGGAGGCATGGATTTTTGATCCCCTCATTTTTCTATGCTGTTCAGTAGTATTCACATTGTCAGTATTACACACTCACGATGCAGTTATGAACTATGTTATACACAATAACTTCTCAGTGACATTATCTTAGTGCATACATAGGCAAAAGGTATACCACACCTACAGATATCAAGTGTCTGGAATGCAATTTGTACAACAGGTGGTGGGTGTATTAAACGTGGTCTTAGGTAAGAACAGAGGAATGATACATCTGGTGGTATAATACACACTGAGGAAGATATCCAAATGTGCCAGTGAGTCATCTACTGTTGCACAAATCAGGTAACTGTCAATATGGGACATGTAGTAATAGAGCCATAACTTGAAGTGTACATTGCCAGCACTTTATGGGAGGTTTGTGAGTCCAAAATTGAGATGTGTGGTGAACAAGGGTTATAGTGCATAGTGTCCCTCAGTGTTCTTACTTTCCCTGGAAAAGTGTGTGAGAGTTGAACATTATTCTGTGGTGCTACTTTCTAATACACTGTTGTATGGACTATCAATTATGTAGGCAGGTGTTCAATTCCATTATGCTACAAAGTGTAAAATGATGACAAATGTCATTATCATTTGCTAATAATATGTCTTATAAGTGTTAAATGCAATAAAATGATGCACACATCTGAAAGTTTCCATGCTTCAATGAAATCATACAGTGTTATGTACAGTGGATGATGACTTTCAATCCCCACCCCATTTGCTACATCATTTTTCAGTATTCATTTTACAGATTTCAACAGTATTGAAACATTTTCATGAAATGACTGTATTTGCACTCCTGCAGATCACACACTGCCATGGTGGAACTTACTCATGGCTATGAACTTGCAAAACCAATGTGAAAACTGAAGAGTTTGACCCTGGGAGTGTGCATTTTGTCTGTCCTGATATCAAGTGTTCCCTTCCCTTGAAATGTATTTTCTAGTCACCTCTGTCATGAGTGCATGCCTTGTGAATACACCATCTTGGTGACAATGTACTTGAACAAAAACAGGGGTTGACCCCCAGGCATGGGCATTTTGTTTGTCCTGATATCAGTTGTTTTGTTTTGTTCCCATAAAATGTATTTTTCCAATCATATTTGCTGCTATTGCATCTGTGGCATGCCCTGCTAATATAGTGATCTAGAGCATATCAGTGACATGGGCAAGGTTTCATTGTCCTTTCTAAGTGTTTTTCTTTTAGTGTTGTCACATGTTGGATTCTTTGGAATGTCAACAATGTTATTAATGTGCACAATAAGAGGGGAATGTTATCTTTTTTTCTCATAATTAAATGCTGTCCATTCTTCTATCACTGTTGACATGGACACTTGGGTCCTATGAGGTCTTAATGGCAAACTGACTTATGTGATTAATGTTTGTACTCTTGCTCTCTTGTGTGATTCAATGTAGAGTTGTTTCAACATGACTGCTAAAGTGAAAACCATGTGCTAAGGCAGTTCCATAACACATTGTAGTGTGGGGGTTCCCTGGAGGCTTATTTCCTGTTTTTTTTTCAGTCCACTTGTACATATGATATATTTCAGAGATATGTGTTTTATGACCCATTGCACCATCATGTTTGAAGTGTATCACCTTTACATTACCATGTAAAAACACTGGTGTGTGGACTGACTTTCTGCATTGATCCACCACAGGACAACCTTTTTTTTTGTTTTCATTTTTAATTATATTTACAGTATATTATGGGTAGAAGGCTAACACTCCATGTTGTTGTTAGTTATAGTGCAGGGTGTTATACCACTTTACTGTATTACTTTATGTCACACATCTCCAATGTGTAATTCACTTTCTTAATTTGGCCTTATTGTCATTGACATTTATGATCTACCTTTCCATATAATATTTTGTTACACAATTCACTTTGCACTCAATGATTTCTGTTAGTAATATCAACTCCAGTCGCAGCACCCATGTTGCTTGTATATTTATGTCTGTTTTTGCTGACAGTGCTGACATCCATCATTGATGATCTGTGTACGAGCACTCGCATTGGCTACTGTGGTTTCGCATGCACAGCCTTTGTTTACTTTTTGTATTTCGACATGGCCACAAGGTGACTTAACATGATCTGGCCATGAGCATGTGCTGTGGCCATGAAGAGAGGATTCTCATCATGCAAAGTGCATTGGACACATACATATGTGATTAATAATGCTGTTCATCCCAGTAGTAAGGTATATAGTTTTGGCAGTGATATGGCTACACTGTTAATAATTCCCAAAGAACATGTTTGCTTTCCAATAATAAAAGAACATAACATAAATAAAATCTTATGCATAGTACTAATCAGATTTCTAATTTCTATCTGTTTCATAATGTTCTATCCATTTTTGTGCTATTCTAACAATGACTATGTTATATTTAATGCAGGAGCATAGAAGAAGAAACGTGGGTATATATAGTTCCATTAAAGAAGTCTCTAATGGTATTATATTAAAATCTGTAATGACCTATCATCCAGTAACTGGGATAAGGAAATGGAAGGACGGTGTTCAGATGTACGTTGGATTTTTATTTTTTTATGACAGGCTTTCTTCCCATATATCTAAGTATGTTCCTTCTTTTCTCTGTAATAAGCAGAAGGCAGTATACTATTCTGGATCAAAAAAGTAAGAAATTACATTTAAAAAGTAATTACATGAAAGTATATAACACATATGGCTATATTCAGTAGTGGTAGAATGAAAGGTAGATCACATTATTTCCACAGGGCTGTAGGGAAAAAATAAGACATAACATGAACTGAAAATGGCAAAGAACATCCAATCAAATTCCTTTTTTTAGACTGTACAAGAAATATTAGAGGGAGTTCTCTTCTTACATAACAGATGCTTGATTTCTTAATGAGGAACATGTTAATATTTTAATTGATCATTTTAATTTTCTTTATATCACAACCAATGGCAACTTAAAAGTACTTATTGGAAGCCAGAAATTAATCAATAAAAGTCACTTTAGTTCCTGTATGTGAATCCTTAATCCAAAGCAAATGAGGTTGTGTTAGAGAATGATTTTACATGTAGTGGCTTGAAGCTTGAAACTGCAGTGTGTTTGAACTCTGACCCTGGCAGTAGCTAGCCCAGCAAGTTTATGTCTCTCATCAATGATTATCTGCTGGGTCGGCAAAATTAAACTGAGATAATTGACCTTGTGAGTATATCAGAAGATAAGACAGCTGCTTGGGAAAAAAAACAGAAGCAGACATTATAATGAACCAGGTGCTTTGCAAGGCTGTATTATTCCCATGGGAAAACTTTTAAAAAATATAACATCAGCTTTTTTTGCATCTGAGCCTCCTGTGTTGTAAATTGTTTTTTTATTGACAGGTTGGTCCTTCTTTTGAAATGTAAGGTATTATACAAAATGGTTAATAAATAATGATTTGATGGTAAATTAAACAGCTTAAATCTGACGCAAAAGGTCAGCAAAAAAGCAACGGATTAGCATTCTCAAAGCACACAGGTGGATTGAGGAAGTAAACCGAAGGAACAAAAAAAAAAAAAAATAAAAACGTATTTTTAGATAAAGAGGATAATAATACAGTAATAGCAATGGCCCTCCCCTCCGCCCAATGCCTTTTTTTTGGATATGAAGCAGGAGGACAAGCTGGTCCACCTCCACGTTATCCTGAAGTTACAAGGTCCCGGACACGAAAAACTAGGGGACACAGATTTATATCGAAGAAATCTGTCCACTAATCGAGGTACCAAATCAGGCAGGACAGGAAGAAGATATTTGAAGGGCACAGATGGAAGGCTACAGAGATCCCTCATCCAAAAGTTAATTACACAAAGTTTTACAAGATTTACAAGGTATGAGATTAAGGTCTTACAGACCGAATTTCTGACAAATAGTCTTTGTAGTACAGTCAGGTAAAAGGGTAAAAAAATAAAGGAAAAAAAAAAAGTGCTTTTAGTGCGGGAAGAAAGGACAAAGGGCAAACGGAAATGTATGGAACTATTTGGCAGACACAAAACGAAAGTACACTTTCTGGTGAGGAAAAGGAAGGAAATTGAAATTCACTAGAGCATCACGAACTTTGATACAGACAGCTATATAGGGAACCACTCTCCATGATATAGCAATAACTGACCCTGTTTCAGGCATGACTCAGAAAAGTAAAATTGTAGTTTCTGCAAAAAAAGTAAACCTACTACTGGAAGAGAGATAGATATTTGGCATGGCATAGTTAGTTCCAGGGTATGGATGGGTATGGAAGCAAAGACTTACTGGTACAGCCAGGACCTAGTTACGACTGGGTCCAGGGGCAGTACCGGAGAACTGATGAATGTACAGATTAGTATTACGAAACTTTGTATTGGGATACTGAGGGAAAAGTGTGTGAAGGACAAAGAAGAGGGATGTAAAATGGCAGACTTAAAAAAAAAAGTAACAAGGGTGAAAAACAAACTGATTTAATTGAATTGGCTAACACAGACACATCCAGCTGTACACCACAAACTAGTGAAGACAGCTAATTAGCATTCTTATTAGAAGAAGAAGAAAAGCCTTGTGTGATATACCAAACACTTTTGGTCAACAGGGGTAAAAGATGTAGGACTTATTCAAACTCAGGGTAAAAGATATACCTATACTGGCTACCGAGGATATATTGTAAAAAAAGTCCAAATTTGCACAAGAAAGAAATGGCAAGCAACCAGGTAGGGTTTACACCAGGAGAGGTAGTCAGATTTCTTATTATGTAGATGACATAGCAGCAGCAGCCCCCAACATCACAAAGTAAACAAAAGTAGTACAACTTTAGAGAAAACAAGTTTTTACAGGCACCCAAACCAGCAACAAGAAGGAAATGATGTGGCAGCACAAGAGGTATTACAATGACACCTGAAGCAGAAACACAGCTTTCTGCAGACTAAAACAATAGATAGTCATCACAAGTCATGCAGTCGCGATAATTTTACTGCAAAAAAATAGCATATCTATCTGATGGCACACCGCACAGTTGCTGCAGCAGGAAATTGAAAAATAACTTTGCCCAGACAGGACCTCACTAATATGCCCTTAGATGATGCTCAATGGAAAAATAGGAAATGATAACATCTACTGGCAAACCGATTAATCATCTTATTTTGAACTTGTTAGATTCCATTCAGTTACCTACTAAGGTAGCTATTTGTAAATGTTTAGCTCATACAAAACAACAGGATGCAATTTCAAAAGGAAATGCAAGAGCTGATGCAGCTGCAAAGCAAGCAGCCTCAGACTCAAAAATTTTACTTTTAACCAAGGAATTACAACCCTCTGAGATTTTAGATTTAAAAATGTTAAAAACAATGCAGACATTGACTACAAAAGCTGAGAAACAAAAATGGGAGAAACGAGGTGCAATCCTCGAAAATGGACTGTATATCTCCAAAGAGAAAAAACCTATATTGAATTTATTTAGATATGCAGCTTTGTTGAGCCATGGGCAATGCCATGTCTCAACAGGGGGGATGGTACAGTTAGTAAATCGTGTATTCCAAACATATGGTTTTACAAATTACACACAAAACTTTTGTGCAGCATGCCATGTCTGTAATAAACATCATGCACAAGGAGCATTCAAACATACTATCTGTATGGATTTCATAGAACTGAACAAATGTGAAGGGAAAAAATACTGTTTAGTAATTATAGACATGTTTTCCAAATGGGTAGAAGCTTTTCCAACTAAAAATCTTGCCTAGTTAAAAATCCTTAAAGGAGAAGGCTAGGAAATGATATAACATTGTTTATGTTTCAAAATAGAATAAAAGGTATTAAAAGGAGGGAGATGTTAGAAAAATATGTATTTAAACATGTATAAAGTGCTAGTTTAAAAGCAAGTAGTATATAATGCATTTTATTCTATTTACAATATGGCAATAAGAATGATTTTACATGTAGTGGCTTGAAGCTTGAAACTGCAGTGTGTTTGAACTCTGACCCTGGCAGTAGCTAGCCCAGCAAGTTTATGTCTCTCATCAATGATTATCTGAAATTAAATGTATAAAGCATTGAATATTCTTGTTTCTTCCTCTGAGATAATTGACCTTGTGAGTATATCAGAAGATAAGACACAGCTGCTTGAAGAACAGAGAAGCAGATTATCAGAAAGAACCGCCATTGTATTCGAGCTGGCCTGAATCCTTGAGGAAAAGCAACATTTACAGAAAGACATTATAATGAACCAGGTGCTTTGCAAGGCTGTATTATTCCCATGGGAAAACTTTTAAAATGTATAACATCAGCTTTTTCTTATGAATAGAATATTGTAGACCATAGTGATGTAGGTGCCCCAGACTAACCACGTCAGTAAGGTGGGCACAGCTCAAATGTAAAGACTATATAAAATCATGTACTTCCTGCATCATGTCAGACAAAACTCTGTACTTGTATGGTTTTTTGCCTCCTGGTGTACACTAGTAAACTTTTGCATCTGAGCCTCCTGTGTTGTAATTTGTTTTTATTTGACAGGTTGTTACTCAGGTCCAGATTATATCTTGAATATATTTATATCCTCAGTCTCAGGAAATATCCATCCATTCCTGACATCTCTATACCTGGGTAGCTTAGAACAAGATTTGTTTTCAGGATTTTTGGAATAGGGCTTATATTAATACTTTCCACAAGAGAGGTGATAGATCTATGTCATCCTGAAGTTGGCTACCGGCAAATGCTTTAAACATAAATTTCTGTAAGTTTTGAATTTCTGAAAATACTATATATTTTAACATGGTCTTATTTAGGGTAAACTGTCAGTCAGGAATCAACTATTCTGAAATGTAAGGGTCTTTACTTCCAAGAGACTTCCTACTGGTATTGTATATTTCAATCTATTAAAGTCTTTTCACAGTCTACTCATCAGTGGATTTTTATAGTCTAAAAAGTATTAGTGTTAACTAGAAAATTGGTCTCTGGACTAACATATGACTATCATACCATTTTTTTTCTCATAATAAATAAAGCAAGGCCTGTCTCTGTCAATGTTCATCAAAGGACTAAATATTAAGACCTGTTTTATTTAATATGTTTATATAGAACTTTATGGGTAGTAAAGTATGGTGACTGAAGTTTGCTGATCACTGCAAATTTGGATTTGTTGTTTCAAATGTAATTGATCCTATAGTTTGTTAGTTTCATAGTTTTACAGTTTATTTACACTGCATAAAGAATGGAAGGCCATTATAACACAGACTTCATATTCTAGCAATAGACATTACTGCCAAATCCAGTATCTAATGAGTTCTTAAATAATGTTAATGAACTATTCTACCTAACTTATAATGGTAACTATGCTTTGAGTAATAAATGCAGTTCTTAGCACAGTTTTGCATTTAAGAGTATGGAAGGTGTAATTTTCTCCTCTCTGTGTGCTACTAGAATTGCAACAGCTCAATATTTAATGAAAGTTCTATAAAACTTTTTAGATTCTCTGCATGCATATGAATCTAAAATAGATTACAGTGTTGCATTTTGGGGTTTAAAAATAAACAACCATGTTTTACAGCAAGTGACTTATAAAGATATAAGCAACATCACTGGCACTTATTTTGCAAGAAATGTCAATGATATTCTATTTAAATTGTTTGCCGGCATTCATCAGATGGTCAGTATAAGGGCCTTGGAAATGCTTGACTTGTGGTACTGCTATTTCTTCAGTTGTTCACTCAGTAATAAAAGTATAATGCAAGTTCTGCAGGGATTCTTTAAGCCTGTAGTGACAGTGAAGCATATATACAAAAATTCTGCACAAAGATAATTAAGTATATAAAAAGCTCTTTCATTCAGAGCATCTTAAAAGGATGAATCTGTATTATTTTTGTGGGAGTTCTTAAGATGTGAGTTAATTTGCATGTTTAAACTGCTCACTTCAAAAATGAGCTTGTAATGTTGCTGCAGTTTTAAAGAACATCAATTCAATCCAGGTAACCATGACGTTTTTTCAGCAAGTGACAATAATCATCATAAAGCACAGTCATTTAAAATTATATAGCAAGCACCCAGAACCAGCTACTGTAAAATGAGCAACAGTCATAATTTTCTTTTGGCTTTTCCCAGTTAGAGGTCGCCACAGTGGAACTGCGGTCCACTAATGATTGGCAGTAGATTTTTACAGTGCTGGGATGCCAGCCCGACACCCAACCTTCAACATAGGCACACCCATTCACACTTGTCTTTCGAATGCCAATCAACCATGGGGAGGACATGCAGACTCCACACAGAAGGCACTCCAGCCGAGGATCGAACAAGAGAACCTCTTGCTGTGAGGCGACAATGCTACCGCTGCACCACTGAGTTTACTAAATGACTCTAAAAGTGAATTGGACCACTTGTTGGCAGAAATAAGTTTAGGTTAACAAACTGCTAATGACTACTTTGGTATTCACAGCTGTGACATCCAAAATTTGCTTGAAAAATTTCTACAATAATCTTAACTTTAAAATAAAGACGATTTTCCCGATGATAATAATCACATTTTAAATGGATATTCTATTAAGAGGGAATAGAAAAGAAAAGTTATTTTACAGGTTCATGTCTTTTATCATTAAAGACAGTTAGTAGATTAACTTAATATGCAATCATTTTCATGGATTAATCAGGAGCCTGCTACATGATATAATTCTTACTGTCTTCTATATATGGTTTCAAATCTCTGTCAAAAAAGAAATTTCATCCACTCTGGTAGCATAAAGTCCTGACTATGGCTCATGTGACCTGGGTTTTGATTTGCAGCCTAGGCATCTGCCAAAGCAGCATGGGAATATACCCATCCTGGGGGGCACAATCTAAGATGGGATAGAGTGGGAGTAATTGGATGAGTATCTGTGGAAAAGTTATGAGATACCACACACTCCCATTGCAAACCTGCCCCCATGATGAGAACCATGTAGTAGAGGGAGAGGAACTCAGCGATAGACCTTAAAGACAAAAAAACATGACAGATAAAGGACACCATTTTCTCAGCATGCAGTTAGGAAGGGTAGAGGAGGAAAGGAGGAACAAAAACATGGCATTAGATATGGGACATTGGGGACATCTGTTAGAATTAAGAAGGGGTGAACCACCCCCCACCAAAAGGGGGGGGGGGAAGAAATGAAGACTGTATCTTTCAACTATATTTATTTATTTATTTATTTATTTTTGCTGAAGAATCTTAGACAAAGCCAAAAAATAATCAGGGCAAAAGGGGAATATTTTTTTAAATATTATTCTATTTCACTTAAAACATATTAACAGAATAGCAGGTTTTCCATAAACATGCATTTTGTGAATAGCAACTATGTCTGGCATTATTGACTGATTGTAATTCTCACTGATTTACCAGAAAATCAAATATTTTAAAAGGGACAGGGCAAAAATATGAGGCAATGCCAAAGAAGTTCTGTAAAATCAAAGACTGTTAAGAGACGAGTAAGATGAATCAAGACAGCAAATAATATTGGCAAGAGAGGTTAAAACTGTTACAGCCAGGAGCTGAGAAGGCAGGCAACAGTGAACAGAAAATGAATGGACAGAAAAATCCTTACCATCAGAAGGAGGAAAGGAGGAATGTGAAAGCAATCAAAATGAAAGGGGTGATAAAATAATTGAAACAGAGTGGGAAGAAGTGATGACCTAAGCTTCCCTACACATGCTCAAGGTGAAATTTCTAGAGCATTAGCAGCCTGCAGAAAAAAGACAACTGGCGTAATGCTGAACTCTTTTTCCCAAAGAAAATCAGTTCTAGTGTGTTTTCTAATTGTGTGCTGGCAATGATACACTTCTTTGAAGAGATATCTCCCTTATTCAAGTTGGCGTGACTACCAAGTTGGTACATATAAGTTGGGGTGGGTGCCCCCTATCCCTGTAAAAAACAAGAAAAGGAGGTTTTTACCCTTTTGGATTTGGAGATCTTTTTTTTTTATTATTTTGGAATGTTGACTATCAGGAAGTTGGTGTTCCATAGTAGAAGCAATGACTTATGGTAAAATCAAACCAGATGTGTAGTCCTGAGAAACAGAAGGAGATATGAAACTGTGGAATTAAAGCAGATATAGATAGTCATGAGAAAAGAATGAGAGATAGAGATGGGGTTATTGAAGAAAAGGGAAAGGAATAAGCAGATACTAGAACAGCCCAATATGGATCCGGTAAGAATAAATGGTGTCAGAGCCACCATGGTCTCTAGAAAATGAAATAAAAATGTAGAAGTCCAAAGTGTTACATCTTCATTGAAATCACATTTAAATAGCCAAAGGGGCGGGAAATTAAGAATTATATATTAAAAAAATAACAAAGTTCTAAACTTAAATGTATGTGTGTTCCCAAACTCCATAGCGTGCCTAGCTAGCATTTGGTCTGTGTGGCCATCCTGATACTGTGTACATATGTCTCTCGATTATATATTCAGGTGTCTGTCTTCCTTCCCAACATACATAAAACATGCCTGGCATGTAGGCATGTAGCTAAATTCATCACATTCAATCACCATGAACTTTAAACTTTAATTACCTTTATACCTAGTGACAGGATGTATAAAAACATTATTCAAATCAATATACATACAAAAGTTGCATGACTCATCCTGTGGCTGCCCTATGGTAACTGATTTGAAAAATAATTGTCACATAACATTCTTCAAGTTAATCTATTCTTCATACCTAATTCATTCCACTTCCTAAAATTCACCCACTTCACCTATAATTCCTTTATCTACCATCAAAAATATTCTATTCCTGACAGTGTGATCTCCTAAGTCTTTTACATCTTCTATGAGTAATGATGTTTATTATTTTTTTTTTCTCCTTTTTTCTTTATTTTGTCCATGTAAAAAAAAGTATGGCTGTAAAAAATTTTAAAAAAATTTTATCTTATAAATTTTTATTAAGATATATGTATTTATATATGTCAATATGTGTATGTACCTCTACCTTAACCTCTTTTAAATCACCTCTTTAACTTGGCCTTAATGGGTCCTTTTTTGGATTCTCATAGCCTGTTATAATAAATAGCTTGTCCCTTGGGATGTTGTTAGAACTTTCGATAACAATAACAACGAAGGAATGGGCTTCCGAACTGACAAATCCATGTTTGCCAATGCCAACAATCTCAGCTTCCAACACATATGTGAAAAAGGGGTCAACATATATATGAAAACTCATGGCTAAAAAGAAAATAACTGGTAGCTGCATTTATATAATCAATAAACAATTGCAGATCAACATTGGTAACATATATAAACAATAAACAAAACCATCCATCTTTATAGAATAAAACATCTTCATTGTAGCTGCATAGCCTACCCATAGCTATATGCAATTTCAATGGTATTACTAAAATAACAATATATAAAAACAAAGGCAGTCAGAACATAAAGAAAAAAGATAACTGTCTTAGCAGTAGCTTATTTCTGGATTACTGGTGACAATGGTAGGAGCAGCTAGTTGGTTGAATATAAAATAAAAAAAAAAGAAAAGTAAATTCATTACCAGTGCTGTCACACAGTCAGCTTCTGTCACTTATAAGAAAATGATTACTTTGTTCAATCTTTTACATCAGACTGGAGAAATAGAATGACCTTTTGTGTCACAGGACATCTTATTTTTGAGCACTGTGAGCTGGCTAAAATAAAATAAAAAAAGAAAGAAAAAAGACAATTGGATACCCTCACATAAAGATCAAATCCTGTTGTGCTATACAGAAGCACTTACTCATGCGTCAGAGGTTTATGAAAACAGCATGGTTCCCTGCAGGTGTCATGATGAATCTGTTCCAATATGTCTTCAGGCTGCCTTACATTTAAAACTGCTCTTTCTCGTGGTTCAACTTAAAGACATTATACATTCATGCAAAGAGCTGATTCAGTGGTTTCATAAAATGACTATGATATACTAACATGCATACTACTTCTGACCAAGTTAAATTTCAAAAGACAATTGGAATATTTTTAAATCTCTTTCTCTTTACATATGCAGATACACATAAACATGTTAAAATAACTGAAGATAACATACCCTATAATGTTTTTGTGGTTGTATTGCTCTTCTTCCAAGACATAATCGTCCAGATATAAAGATACTTAATCTGAGATGTCACATAACACATTCGTTGTTATGCTTAACAAATTAAAAGAATCACTAGCACTGACCACAGAAACAAACTGTTTAAGAGAGCACTGTATGAAAAGTAAACTTTAGCTATAATTTTACAGCACATTAAAAAATTCATAGGAAACTCAGTCCATAGGTGATTACTAGGCTAATGCCCTTGGAGGTTTTATAAGCCTAGGCATGTTGTTTTTTTTTTCTTTTTTTAATAGCATAAAGTACACAGATGCATCTAGTTGGGTTTAGATGGCAGAGCATTTACCAGCTGCCTCTGTCCAACAGTGGCATAAGTGCCAGTCCAGCAGTAAATTTCTGATCTTGCCATCCATTTGTCCACAATGCATTTGAATAGGGTCAGAGATAAACTCTGCTTCATATGATGGAAAGCCTATTCCAGAGTATGGGTAGTCTCTGAGACACATATCTGTCTCCCTAACATATTATATTTATTCTGCAGGTGAGGTTTAGGTCCTTCAATTGCTTATTTCTAATGCTGTTAAAGTTGTGGATGGACTGTTAAGTCTACCAGTACAGGATTAGATGATAGCTTGTAAGCCACACACAGAACTACTCTTAGTAGTTTTTTGGAGACTGACTATAAAGATAAAGCTTTGAGGTAACCTTTGTATTTGATAGGGTTAACACTTTGTATTATTTTTTTCTTTGTTTTTTTCTTTTTTTTTTGATATGTGCCTTGTCAGGTACTCATCAAAGGGACTATTGTACAAAATGATTAGTCTGAACCTAGATGCCATATAGGTTCATAGGTTCATAGGTTCATACTAGGCTATCTGCCCTAGGGCATTTATAAGCCTAGCCAGAATGTGTTTGGCTTTCGCCACCCATTTTAAATTTATTTTGCTATGCCCTTTTTCGAGGTTAGTATACTGTGCCTCTGTCTAACAGTGACACAGAAGTGATACCCGGGGTAAACCTACGATCTCCCATCCACTCATTAAGATTCCTCTTGAAGAGAGTCAATGAGGGACTCTGCCTAACCTGGACTGGGATTTTATTCCAGAGTGAAGGGAGCCTCTGGGTTATGAATCTGTCCCTCCAGCATGTCCTATTTATTTCAATGCTGAGGTTCAAGTCTCGAGCACATAGCTCGATGGGATTTAGATTTTCTGAGGTGCAGCATGTCCATTAATTCCGGGTTGGACATGGCTTTATACGTCAGGCACAGATCGCCTCTGAACAGGCGGTATGCCACTGAGTAGAGCTGGAGTTTCTTTAACCGGGCAGCATATGGCATCTGTTTGAGCCCTTTGATCCTCTTGGTGAGGTACTTTTGGGGTCTTTCCAGTTGCTGCAGGTGTCTGGTAAGGTACATCCCAAAAGGGGCATTATACTCAATTATGGGCCTGATGAGGGATGAGTAAAGAGGCACGATGACCTCCCCTGATCTAGATGTGAATCCCTTCATGATTAGGTGGGCTATATAAAATGTTTTTCTAACCACTTTGGCAACGTGGTTGTCAAATGAGAGATTGCTATCAACTTGGGTCCCCAGGTCCCTAATTACTTCTTCTGTACTTAATGGATTACCACCTATGTGGTAATTTGTGGGCACTTTGTTTTTGCCAAAGGGGATGACTATACACTTTTTGGCATTTAGCTTGAGGCCAGTTGTCTGTTTCTATGAGGCCCTTTTGGAGGATGCTTGTGTCAGCTGGAGAGTCGATTATGGTGCCCAGTTTGCAGTCATCTGCGAACTTTGTCAGCCACAGTCCTTCCGTGTTGGCCTGTACCTCCGAGAAATATATACCGAAAAGAGAGGTCCCAGGACTGAGCCTTGTGGGACACCACTTGTAACTGGTTTGGAGTCTGACATGGCTCCAGCAATTCTAACCATGTGGGTTCTGTCCTTGAGCCAGTTTGCAATCCATCTAGTGACATAGGGGTTTATATTTAAGCTGGTGAGCTTATCTATAATGCCCGAGTGGGGTATTGTATTGAAGGCTTTTGCGAGGTCCAGGTAGGCTGTGTGGACCACCTTCCCTCGTCAATGGCCTTGGTGACTGTTTCAAAGAAATCAACCAGGTTTAAGAGGCAGGATCTGCCCTTAACAAAGCCAAACTGGGTAGGATCCAGTGTCTGTAGGTCCTCAATATCTTTATTTATGAGGTCCATGATGATCCTTTCCATAGCTTTGCAGACCAAGCTAGTCAGGCTTATGGGGCGATAGTTTCCAGGATCCGTTGAGGCACCACCTTTATGGAGAGGGACCACTGTTGCTGTACGCCACTCTTTGGGCACATATCCTGTAGTAATGCTGAGATTGAACAGTAGTTTTATGTTTGGGTTTAGCTCTTCTTGGAGTTCATGTAGGATGCAGCCCGGGACACCGTCTGGTCCCATTGATGCTGTGTTTTTTGCTTTGGAGAGGGCGGCTCTTACCTGAGCATCTGAGATATCAGGGGCAGCACTCTGCTGTGATAGATATTTGCCCTTTTGGTGGGGAGAAGTTTGCGCTGAACCTGTCAGCTAGGATGTTGGCAATATCTGTGGGTTCAGTGTATTTTTTTTTTTTTGGACTAATTCTGAACATATCTGGGAATTACCACCCAGGTTCCTAACATAACTAAAGAAAGCCTTGTGATTATCCTTAGTGTCCTGTGCAATTTTTCTCTCGAAGCTGGCCTTAGACAATTTTATGAGTGCCCGTAGTTTTTTGCTAATACTGATCAGTGATGCCTTCCCTTTTTGGGATTTTGCTCTATCATTTAGTAGCTTCCTCCTTCTATTGTATAGTTTGTTTATGGCTGGGTCCACCAGACAGGACGTCTGCCTTTGGAGGATTGGGTCTTGGTTTTATTTGGGATCGCATGATCCATGCATTCCTGAAGGTGTTCATAGAATGTGGTTATAAAGGATTCTGTGGTCTGGGCCATATTTTCCACAGGCCCGGGGGCTTTGAAGGATTCCACCTCGGTTTTGAGGAGTGTGAAATTTGCTTTAGAGAAGTTTTCACTGTGGTTTTCTGGGCAGGGGGTGGAGTCGGGATGTGAATATCCAGTGAGATTAGTTTATGGTCTGATCTTACCAGTGAGGGATACACTTCTGGTCTGGAGCATAGAGTCCCCATGTTGGTGATGATCAGGTCCAGTATGTTTTCTCCTCTTGTGGGAGTGGTAACAAGTTGTTCCATAGCATTTGAGTTTATAAATTCTAGGAACCTTTGGGCTAGGATGTTGGAGCTAGAGTAATGCTCCCAGTCTATGTTTGGGTAGTTGAAGTCACCCAATATAATGGTGTTTGGAGAGACCTTCATATTTTCCAGTGTTCTCAGAAAGGCTGAGTGGGGTTCCTGGGTTTGGGAGGGTGGTCTGTAGCAGGCTATAAACTGGAAGGCAGTTTTACCCACTGTTAGTTGCACATGGATAGTCTCTGATGCTTCGTGCTTTGCCACCATCCTGGTGGTGTGGGTATCTTTGATGAATATCGATACTCCCCCTCCTTTTGTGGTTTGGTCCAAGTTTTGAGGCCGAAAAGCATGGTATGAGGTATAACCTGGTAGTGCTGGGGTGCTCTCGGGAGCCCTGAACCAGGTTTCTGTTACTGCACAGATATCAATGTTCTCCATGCTAAGGAGAGTTTCGAGTGCGTGCATCTTGAGGATTAGACTTCTGGCGTTGAGTAGCATTACTCTTAGTTTCTTATCCCTTGTGATACCTATGGAGGTGGGTTTGTCTTTTGAGCCTTGCCTAAAAAAGGCACTATGGGGGTAGCAAGAGCCTTTGCCAATATCCAAAAGCCCAGGGGTGACAGGTGCAAGCCATCCCTTGCGAAGCATCATGGCTTGTCGAGCATATCATCCCAAGCTGACAGGCATTGGATCCCCTTTGAATGACACCAGTACTTAAGCCAATTGTTGATATTGATCATCTTGTCTTCATATTGTGGCATCATTCTTGGTGAGGGTAAGATGCTACTCAAGGTCAGGGTCATACCGGCCTGGGCTACATGCTCAGAGAGCTCCTTTATGTCTCTTTTCATGTAGTCCAGGGAGGTACGTCTCAGGTCATTCACACCAGCATGGACAATGACTGAGTCATATTTGTACTTGCCTTGGAGTGACCTGAGTGCTTGTGTTATGTGGCGGATCCTAGCGCCTGACAGGCTGCTCACCGTGACCCTCTCCTTGTTCAGCCTGGTGAGCGGGACATCAGTGTGCCTGACGATAGAGTCACCTATTACAAGTGTATCAGGTGTGTTGTTTAGTCTTAAGGGCTGTGACTGTTCGGCACGCTGGCTTTGTGAGCTATGTGTTGCACGTGTTTTGTTTTGGGGTAGCGGTTGCTTGGGTGTCTGCTTTGGAGGTCTCTGCTGCTTAGGCAGATCTTTATTTAGAGCCTCCGAGTATGTTTTTGTGTGATTATGTGTTTGGTTTACTGTCGTGGTAGGTCTATGTGAGACTGGAATTGTAGTGAGTGTGGTTTCCTTCTCCTCCTGACTGGTTATGCCAGTACTGAGTTGAGAGAGCTTAGCCTCCAGTTTGGCTATATGGTTGCATCTCTGACATGTGTTGGAATTTGTTGGGAGGAGGAGAGGGTTGTCTGTGTACATGAGGCAGTTGTAACATTGCCTCAAGATTCCCAGATTCACCAGCTGGACCGGAGAGGAGATTGACAACTGACCTTTGGACATGCTAGAATAATATTGGGAATTCCTTAATAATTGAAAACAAGGGCCAGTGGGGAGTGAGGGTGTAGTGCTTTTAATTTTTAATGCTGACTTATATAATTGCTTTAGCGCGCAAGTGCCAGGTAACTTAAGTGCAATGTGTTACAGGTAACTTAAATGCAAAAATGACAAACAGTAACTTTCTTTCAATTGAAACAAGGAAATAAGTACAGTAAGCAATGCAGATATCACTAGTGATCCACAGAAGCGCTGAGAAGCCGCGTATTAGGTGGAATTAGCGTTCCAGGGAAATAACAAGCAAACAAACAACAAGCATATAAACAAAGCTAGATTCAGCAGGCCTGGATCTAGTCTATGCTACAGCAAACAAGGTGGACCAATTTCAGTAAGATACAGTTCAAATATTCAGGCACTATAAACCTTTAACCAGAAATTCCCATCTCAGAAGGGCAGAGTCCAGCCTCTTCTCCCACAAGAGTGCAGACCACGAACCTTCTTAATGTAAAATAACTGGCCTGAAGTCCAAGTGCCTAAACCAGAACTAATACACTTTAAGAATAACAGACACTGGGCTCTCAATCAGCAGTTCCCAACTTAGAAGGATGAAAGCTACCTGTCCTGCCACCACAGTGCATGCCCCAAACCTTCCTAATGTAAAACAACTGGTCTGAAGCCCAAGTGCTTAATCCACAAGACTTAGAATGATA
Organism: Protopterus annectens; assembly: GCF_019279795.1. NCBI lineage: Eukaryota > Metazoa > Chordata > Ceratodontiformes > Protopteridae > Protopterus > Protopterus annectens. The sequence goes on along the minus strand of NC_056731.1, from coordinate 1,462,743,490 downwards.
GCTACACTTTAATCAAGTTACTACCAAGCAGTAATAAATACAATTGAATACTTTAGAGAATGCCTGGATTAGTGCTCAAGTTACACAAACAAAGCTAGATCCAGCAGGCCCGAATCCAGTCTATGCCACAGCAAACAAGGCGCACCAACTTCAGTAAGAAGCAGTTCAGATATGCATGCACTATAAGCCTTTAACCAGAAATTCCCAGCTCAGAAGGGCAGAGTCCAGCCTCTCCTCCCACAAGAGTGCAGACCACGAACCCTCTTAATGTAAAATAACTGGCCTGAAAGCCCAAGTGCTTAAACCAGAATCAATACACTTTTAGAATAACACACTGAGCCCTCAATCAGCAGTTCCCAACCTAGAAGGATGTAAGCTACCTGTTCTGCCACTACAGTGCAGACCACAAACCCTCTCAGTGCAAAACAACTGGTCCGAAGACAAGTGTTTAAACCAAAAGGCTTAGAATGAGTTACACCAATCAGTAATAAATACAATTGAGTACTTTTAAGATGATGCAAAAGTAAAATAAAGTAGGTAGAAACACAAGTACAGTAAAAGCAGATGAAATTTTTTTTTTTTTCTGAACAAGTGCTGAGATCAAAGAAACAGATATGAGTGCTGAAACTAGAAAACTGGCTAGTTATAAGAAAAAAAAACTAAGCTAGATATACAATATTGTCTGGTAATTGATTTAAACTAAGCTAATATACAATATTGTCTGGTAATTGATTTAAACAAAATCACACAGTAGGCAAATGAGGGCTGAAGGAATCAAACTTTGTATCACAGGAATTACATCTCACAGCCTTAACGCTCTACATCCACTGCTAAACTAAACAGTGACGTATTTATACTGAAAATATTCTAATTAAAAAGAAAATTTTTGCTCAGTAATCTATCATTTCCACTCACGTTCAATTTACAGATGTTCAGTTCTTAACAGACACTTACACGCTACAAGTTAAGTACTTATAGCTAAGCCTGTACAGCTTCAGCATTTAAACTAGCCATTCTAGAAAGAGTGGCCTCCTTATGTTGCTAAATGTTGTCTCCAATATTCTAGATCAGTGTTCCTAGAGGAGCATATTATTTCTGAGTAAATCTTTGCATTAATAGACATTTAGGATGCTTTATATTTTATTTTTATCAATAAGGTAGTCGGCATCTTTCCATTTGCATTCTGCTATGTTCCTGGAGGAAAGTTGCTACATTACCTACAGGCAGGTAGGTGTACATTGTTGCAAATATCTCCTGTATGCTGAATGGGAGCTCATTAAATAAAATAATTAAAAAAATTGCAAGCATCCCCCATCACAATTCATGCTATGACTACTTGATGTACATCAATATTACGAAGAGTATTAGTTACTTTTAAATCTGTTCTGAACTAGTCATGTTTCCAAATATATTGGTGCACATGACTGTCACCAGAATTTTGTACTTAATTGTGATGATCGGATCACTAGCCAAACTGAATGGTTGTATTGTAATACTGGATTTTGTTTTTTTTTACAAGAAAGTTCAATAAAATAATTGTAAGAGGTTTGCATTTGGTTTAAGAGAAAAATTAAGTTATGATCAATGTTATTATTACTTTGTTAAATGTTCAAGCATAATCAGAAAAGTTATCATTTTGCTGATTTGATTTTACACTTATTTTGTTAATTGGGTGTTTTGCTTGCCATAGAACTTTATAGTAGAAAACAAGCAGTTTCAGGGCCAAAAATGAAAGTTAAATTTACCTTGTTGTCCCACAAGCTTTTGACAGGCTACTTACGGGTCATGTGGCATGAGGTAATGATGCAATTGATTAGAACACCTATCTCCACTACAGAAAGCTTTGTTCATTGTTATTGAAATGGTTAACATGAGCAAGGGGAAGCATAGATTTTTTTTTTATTATTATTTTTTTTTAACAAAATAAAAGCAAATAACCTGTGTTACACATTCTATTAAATGAAATTTAATTAGCACTGCACAGTTGCTGGTTTATCTGATTGCAGTACAGTGCAGTCCTCTGAGACACACACACACACACACACACACACACACACACACACACACACACACACACACACACACACACACACACGCACACACACACATCTCTCAAATATACCCTGAATATGCAGCATACACCTGATTTTGCTCTTATTATTTGCCCAATCCTATGCAAAAAAATTAGATTTTCTGGTAAACTGGTCAGGATTACAGTGGATAATTAAGGGTCTATATTACATATACGAACGCGTAAATGTTTGAATCGCTAAAGATCAAACTTTAGCGATCGAACAGTTAAATGTTCGAATATGAATAAAAATTAAAAAAAAAAACAAAAGAAAAAAAAACTAAAGGGTGTAAGCAGGCCATACCCCTGCTACTTAAATATACCAACTCCAAGATTGCGCTACAGTGTAGGGAATGGGAAATTTCCCATTTCCTCACTGTAGTGCAATCTCAGAATTGGTATATTTAAGTAGCGGGGGTGTGGGGGTGAAGGTGGGCTTGCCCCCTTGCTTAAACCCTTTCCTTTTTTTTTTATTGTTTTCTTACATATTCGAACATTTGAATGTTCGATTGCTAAAGATCGATCTTTAGCAATTCAAACATTTAAATGTTCGGATATGTAATATAGACCCGATAATTAATGCTAGACATGATCACTTTGTGCATTTTATTAACCAAAAAATGGCTACTACACAAGCAAATGGGAAGCAGTTATTAGTCTTCATACTCCTGTGTGAAGTTCGCCAATCAATGATGCCAGCATGCCATGCGTGGTACTTACTTTCAGCTGGATGGCTGACAGTTTCCTGAAAACTTTGGCTCAAATATTCAGTATTTTTAAAGGAGTTTTCTTGTTTTGAAATAATGTCTGCACAAATGCAACACAGCAGGACAGCATATTTGACAATACAGGAGTGCATGGCATTCTAAAAGGAAGTGTTTACTGTTGTGCTCACTCTGCCTTTTGTACTTGATCTTTAAGTATGTTTAAACAGTTTTATGAGAAATGGACTACAAATGACACACTTGTGTATATAAATTTTATATATATACATATATATATAACACTGATTTCTGAAGAAGTTCGATGTACACCTAATAAACGAACGAAAGCGCTTAAATCAAGAAGCTGTCTCTGAAGAGTGTTTTTTCCTACGATCAACCAGCCTGCCTTTCTAAATATATATATATATATATATATATATATATATATATATATATATATATATATATATATATATATATATATATATATATATATATATATATATATATATATATATATATATATATATATATATATATATATATATATATATATATATATATATATATATATATATACACACACACACACACACATACATACACACACACACACACACACACACACACACACACACACGGTTTACTATCATAATCTTGAAACCACTTCCATCAAGTGATCTCGCTGTCAAACAAAAATATATAAAATAACAGGATCAAAAAAGCACAACACCAAAACCGGTAATGTTGACCTGCCCATACTCGACAAAGTTAACATTACCCAGCATACCTTCCCTCCCAGTCAATTCCAACTAACATTTTGCAGGGGAGCAAGCCCCCCTGTACCCCCTCTCCCTGCTACTTATATATTTCAACTCCAAGATAGCACTACAGTGAGGAAAAGGACAAAGTTCCCAAACACTGCCATAGTGCAATCTCCAATCAATGTGTCAATCTCACAAAAGCAAATGCACACTAGCATTCGCTGTTGTGGGTTTGACATATTTCGAATCGCCATTATTTGACTTTTAAAAACTGCCTTTCAACATTCACAGTTTGCAAAACTGCATTCAAAATTTTCAGTGTAAACCTATATATATATATATATATATATATATATATATATATATATATATATATATATATATATATATATATGGTTCCCCTTTTTTGTGCTACTTTTTTTTTAGTTTCCTTTTATGAAATTGAGCTTCAGAAATTCGAGCATACGGCATCAGCCATATGCATTTCGAGTTTCTGAACGTTCGACTTTTTGAAGGTGAGCTGGTTCCCCTTCATAAAGTCGAACGGCCACAATCTCGAAATGCATATGGTCGAGACCATATGCTCGAAATAGTAGAAGCTCGACTGTGTGAATGGGAAATGGCATACAGCACAGAGCGGGTGATTTCCCTTTCTGCGCTGTAGTGCGATCTCGGATTTGGAACAAATAAGTAGCGGGCGATGTGGGGGGTGCAGGGGGGCTTGCCCCTATGCGTTTTTGTGTTACTTTTTTTTTAGTTCCCTTTCATGAAGTTGAACTTCAGAAATTTGAGCATATGGCATCGGCCATATGCATTTTGAGTTTCTGAACGTTCAACTTTGTGAAGGGGAACTATATATATATATATATATATATATATATATATATATATATATATATATATATATATATATATATATATATATATATATATATATATATATATATGTATATATATATTTTTTTTTTTTTTATTCAAATTATTCATCTGGAGAGCTGCTGCAATTTTCCCAGCATTTTCAGCATTTTCAGCATTTTTTCTGATTGTTTTCAAAGCTACTTTATCTACTTCTCCTTCTTCACAGTAGAATCTGCATGTCTCATTCACTCAGTTATGGTGCAGTTATAATGGTATTTGAAGAAAAAAGGGAAAATCATTGTTTTCATCTATTCTTGGACTTTAGCGAGTGTAGTGGGGTAAAGTTGCATTGCATAGTGACTATGTTTTAAACATGGATATAGCAAGGCATATCTTGGCAACATACTAGAGGTGGAAAATTGCTAGGAATATTTTAAACTGAATAAGAAATGAAGTTATTTAAGGAGTAAATTAGAAATGTCAGAATAGATATGCATTCTACTCCACTGTAGCATTATGACACAAAATTTGGAAAGTGAATTTTAAAAGTTTTTTTTTATTATTATTATTTTGGCACTTTTAAGTGCTAAAGTTTGATGGATGTATATTCTTGGTCAGGAAAGATGAGCACTTAAGGAGAAGCATTTAGCACTCTAAATCTCAAAGACAGTAAAGTAAAAAGTTTTAGAAAGTGAACTTCTGCTATGAAAGTTAATTAGAAATGGCATTTTCAACCATGGTGGACTGAACACTTTTTCCATTCTGTGATTAAAGTGCTTGGAAGTGGCTTATTTTTGGGCTATGTATACTATTATGACTTCTAAACCTGTTAAGTCATGCTTTTAAGGCCTGAAGTTTAATGCTGGTAAATTGAAGTTCTGCTCTTTACAACCGATCATTAAAATCAAAGGTATTTTCAAATTAAGGGGTTAGAAATTTAAATCACTTGGGTTTATTATGTTTAAAGGTTAAATACTGCATATTTGTCTTTAAATACGAATGTTTTGTAATTGTGCTTCCACTCTAATATTAAAAGTGAATTCCGTATTTTATGTTTGTGAGACTGAAGCAATAGTTTGAAGTCCCTCACACCACTAGTTACATTTCTATATTGTGTGTACGTCCATCATCTATAAACAGATGACATACATCAGACTGGAGTACTGATTAACAAGATAAGATGATCTGAATCATTTTGTGTGAGTTTAATGTCATTAGTTAAAGTGAATATTTTTGTGAGACAGCTTTTCTTTTGCTTAGAGTAGATAATGTTGAATTTGAATTTAGCATTTTTTGACTGACAGGATAATGTGGAAGTCAAATCAGGTGTACAACTTGTGGGGCTGCTGCAGCCTTGCTTTGTGACTTATAGATGGTTTGTTGGAAACCTGAATGGTTAAACAAAGAGGCCATACTAGTGAAGAAAATGATTTTGGTATAAGGAAGAATCAGCTCAACGGTGATTATATAACATCAGAGTAATAAAAGGTTTCATGGATTGGCAAGAATTTGGAACTAGTCTGAGCCAGATAGGAAGGAAATCATATGAGCAAAAGAGATTAAATCCAGAGGAAATGAGAAGTAATAGTGTAAGGAAAGCAATCTGAAACCAATTACCTAAGCAGGGCAGGTATTAATGGTGTTAGGGAATACATCACCATTGGTGCTATCGTGAGCAGTTAAAGTGGCACAAGAAAGAAGTGCAAAACCAGTGCTCTGTGATGAATCCACAGATATGGCTTGCTGTAATGGGACACAAATATGCAAACTATAATACAATGCTGGAATTATCTGTGCTTTAATATATGCTCTAGCACAAGTGGTGCTCCTAGCAATGTACTTATTTCAGAGTCCGTCATGCTACCATGCAAATGGAAAGCATGGTGCTTCAAATTTACACACAGAGATGTGCTGCCTTGAGATACAGATCTCAGGAATCATAAGATAAATTTTCAGAACACAGCTCTGGGAAGGACAATCACAAGTAACTTTCATGCTCTAATAAAGCAAATGTCAGAATATGCACCGTGAGAGAGTTGTCCTCCAGACTGAGTTATATAGGTTCATAGGTTCATACTAGGCTATCTGCCCTAGGGCATTTATAAGCCTAGCCAGAATGTGTTTGGCTTTCGCCACCCATTTTAAATTTATTTTGCTATGATCTTTTTCGAGGTTAGTATACTGTGCCTCTGTCTAACTGTGACACAGAAGTGATACCCCATCCACTCATCAAGATTCCTCTTGAAGAGAGTCAATGAGGGACTCTGCCTAACCTGGACTGGGATTTTATTCCAGAGTGAAGGGAGCCTCTTGAATCTGTCCCTCCAGCATGTCCTATTTATTTCAGTGCTGAGGTTCAAGTCTTCAATGGGATTTGGATTTTCTGAGGTGCAGCATGTCCATTAATTCCGGGTTGGACATGGCGCACAGATCGCCTCTGAACAGGCGGTATGCCACTAAGTAGAGCTGGAGTTTCTTTAAGCAGCATATGGCATCTGTTTGAGCCCTTTGATCTTCTTGGTGAGGTACTTTTGGGGTCTTTCCAGTTGCTGCAGGTGTCTGGTAAGGTACATCCCAAAAGGGGCATTGTACTCAATTATGGGCCTGATGAGGGATGAGTAAAGAGCCACAATGACCTCCTGATCTAGATGTGAATGATTAGGTGGGCTATATAAAATGTTTTTCTAACCACGGTTGTCAAATGAGAGATTGCTATCAACTTGGGTCCCCAGGTCCCTAATTACTTCTTCTGTACTTAATGGATTGCCACCTATGTGGTAATTTGTGGGCACTTTGTTTTTGCCAAAGGATGACTATACACTTTTGGCATTTAGCTTGAGGCCATGGCATCAGTTGTCTGTTTCTATGAGGCCCTTTTGGAGGATGCTTGTGTCGGCTGGAGAGTCGGTCAGCCACAGTCCTTCCGTGTTGGCCTGTAAGAGAGGTCCCAGGACTGAGCCTCGTGGGACACCACTTGTAACTGGTTTGAGTCTGACATGGCACCAGCAATTCTAACCATGTGGGTTCTGTTCTTGAGCCAGTTTGCAATCCATCTAGTGACATAGAGGTTTATATTTAGGCTGGTGAGCTTATCTATAATGCCCAATGGCCTTGGTGAGTGTTTCAAAGAAATCAACCAGGTTTAAGAGGCAGGATCTGCCCTTAACAAAGCCGAACTGGGTAGGATCCAGTGTCTGTAGGTCCCCAATATCTTTCTTTATGAGGTCCATGATGATCCTTTCCATAGCTTTGCAGACCAAGCTAGTCAGGCTTATGGGGCGATAGTTTCCAGGATCCATTAAGGCACCACCTTTATGGAGAGGGACCACTGTTGCTGTCATATCCTGTAGTAAGGCTGAGATTGAACAGTAGTTTTATGTTTGGGTTTAGCTCTTCTTGAGTTGATGTAAGCATCTGAGATGTCAGGGGCAGCACTCTGCTGGGATAGATATTTGCCCTTTTGGTGGGAAGGGGAGAAGTTTGCTGAACCTGCCAGCTAGGATGTTGGCAATGTCTGTGGGTTCAGTGTATTTTTGTCATTTTGGACTAATTCTGAGCATATCTGGGAATTACCACCCAGGTTCCTAACATAACTAAAGAAAGCCTTGTGATTATCCTTAGTGTCCTGTGCAATTTTTTTTGCTAATACTGATCAGTGGTGCCTTCCTTTGGGATTTTGCTCTATCATTTAGTAGCTTCCTCCTTCTATTGTATAGTTTGTTTATGGCTGGGGTCCACCAGACAGGACGTCTGCCTTTGGAGGATTGGGTCTTGGTTTTATTTGGGATCGCATGATCCATGCATTCCTGAAGGTGTTCATAGAATTATAAAGGATTCTTCTGGGCCATATTTTCCACTGGCCCGGGGGCTTTGAAGGATTCCACCTCAGTTTTGAGGAGTGTGAAATTTGCTTTAGAGAAGTTTTTCACTGTGGTTTTCTGGGCAGATTGTGGGGTTGGGATGTGAATATCCAGTGAGATTAGTTTATGGTCTGATCTTACCAGTGAGGGATGCACTTCTGGTCTGGAGCATAGAGTCCCCATGTTGGTGATGATCAGGTCCAGTATGTTTTCCTCTTGTGTTGTTCCATAGCATTTGAGTTTATAAATTCTAGGAACCTTTGAGCTAGGGTGTTGGAGCTAGAGTAATGCTCCCAGTCTATGTTTGGGTAGTTGAAGTAGCCCAATATAATGGTGTTTGGAGAGACCTTCATATTTTCCAGTGTTCTCAGGAAGGCCGGGTTCCTGGGTTTGGGAGGGTGGTCTGTAGCAGGCTATAAACTGGAAGGCAGTTTTACCCGCTGTTAGTTGCACATGGATAGTCTCTGATGCTTGCTTTGCCACCAACCTGGAGGTGTGGGTATCTTTGATGAATATCCTCCTTTGTGGTTTGGTCCAAGTTTTAAAGAATGGTATGAGGTATAACCTGGTAGTGCTGGGGTGCGCTCGGGAGCCCTGAAACAGGTTTCTGTTACTGCACAGATATCGATGTTCTCCATGCTAAGGAGAGTTCTGAGTGCGTGTATCTTGAGGTTTAGACTGTAGCATTACTCTTAGTTTCTTATCCCTTGTGATACCTATGGAGGTGGGTTTGTCTTTGGAGCCTTGCCTAAAAAGGCACTATATATCCAAATGCCCAGGGGTGACAGGTGCAAGCCGGAGTATAGCATCCCAAGCTGACAGGCATTGGATCCCCTTTGAATGACACCAGTACTTAAACCAATTGTTGAAATTGATCATCTTGTCTTCATATTGTGGCATCATTCTTGGTGAGGGTAAGATGCTACTCAAGGTCACCTTTATGTCTCTTTTCATGTAGTCCAGGAGGTAGGTCATTCACACCAGCATGGACAATGACTGAGTCATATTTGTACTTGCCTTGGAGTGACCTGAGTGCTTGTGTTATGTGGCGGTGTTATGTCCATATCTAAGAAATAGAATCAAACAATAGTCATGTGCCTCTTTCTGTAAACAACCAGAAACACAGTAATGCTACTGAGCCATAGCACAGAATATCCAGAGTACCTTAGCAATGTTAAATTACGGAATAATGCAAAAACTAACAGACAGAATATCTGACAATAAAAATATAATACTTACTCCAAATCACATCTTATAGGTTCATAGCCTAGCCATGTATCCCAAATCTCTGACAGGTTCTCGTACTCTTGATAAGTGTAAGCAGGAGCTTGGGCAGTAAAACAATTTGTAAGCAATTGCCTGGAAGATGAACCATTTACAAGCTGCTTGTGTCCATTAGAGACATAGATGCCAAACCAGGGATGATTTCCTGTTCCCCATCCAATTGTCCAAGTTACACTTGAAATGAGTTAATAAAAAGTTACTCAGCATGTGACTGTGGAGACCATTATGAAGCTTTTCTCTATTTCTCAATGACACCAAGGGACTCTTTAGTTAAGTGGGTCAGTTTCACAGTAGGGAAATGTAGAATGAGGACATCAAACTCTGAAATTCAAGAAACAGCTCATTCACAGAGTAAGACAATGATTCTTCACACTACCTTTCAGATAAAGCACTGGGTTTATCTGGGATTTGAACTCTTGACCTCTCATACTTGAAGTGAGAATCACACTGCTAGAATAAGCCACATTTTTTATATGAGAGGAATCAAAAATTTTGTAACACGATCCCACAGAATTCTGGCAAAACAACCCTTTTTATACCTTAAAAGATATTAAGTAAAGTATGAGGCACACATAATATGACACAATTTTAACACATCAGAATCATAAAACTACTCATGCTGTTCAGTGTAAAGTACATGTATTTGAGCATATCATTGTTCTTCTACTAAATAAGGAAAGGTGAATCCAGTCACATCTTGAACTGTTTTTACCATCTTACAGTCATACTTAGTGAACTTTTGCACCCCTCTTGTTTTCTTAGTACTGTCTAGATGTAGTTTATACAGCTATTTCCTCCCTTAATTTAATTAAGAAGCACAGCTATAGAATGTGTTGCTTTGTTGTCTATTACAATAACAGCAAAGGAATACAACATTCCATCTCAGGCTGCAGTTCAAGTGTCTGAAATACATCTTTTAGCACTCAGAATTACAGAATATATAAAAAGAACTGGCACTGGCTATAATATGTTTTTTAGCAACTCCCATTACATTCCCCCCTTTGACACCCCTTAGGTATCACTTTTGATCATAGTGCAGTATTTTGTAGGTATTAACAACAGTTACTGCAATTGTCAAACACATATGTTCTGGGGTGTCTTTGTATTGGAGAAATTATTGCCATTGTTTTTGCTTTTGTCATAAAACAGCTCAACAATACATTTTTAATTAAAAGATATACTGAATCTGTAAAACATATTACAATTACGATAACAATCAAGCTCTGAAAAATACTTTCCCTTTAGAAGCCAATATCATGACAGGGGCTAACCAGTTTTGCAATACCATGGCCCTCATTTCAGTCATTTTTCTGTTAGCCATAAAATTTGTTAAGCAGCTTTACTAGCAAATTCATTTAATACATGTGATAAAACATTAAATCCAGCTATAGTTCTATAGATACCTGTGAAAAACTGAGGGGCTGTCAGCCCAGCCAGATAGAATTTTGTAGATAATTCTATGTAATTTTAAATATTAATATAATCCACATGCTTGTTTTACAAATGTAAAGAGAACTATATGTTATGATTAAACTATATGGTGTACTGAGCTTCAAAAATGTAACCACAGTGCACCCTGCTGGAAGAAAGTTGTTAGGTAAAGAATTACCACTGTGTTTGATCCCAAGCTTGGAGACAGGATGTCTGGACCAGCAAATTCTTTCTGTTGTTTTAAGACAGATATAATTCCTAGATTTTACATGAGATAATTGCTAGCTTTTACATGTAAAAATGTCTTATTGCTATGGCTTCCTGGACAGGTGCAGCTTACAAAGAAACGCAAATTTTGAGTTTCTGTTAGCCAGGGAACTAAAGGAGAAGTGATAAAAATGATGTAATGTGAAATGACTCAGCAGTACTGGGTATTATCAATTTAAGACTTTCTCAGAGAGAAAGATTAAGGATTTTGGATTTTGTCTGAAGCTGACAACAACTCACCAGCACTTTACCTTGTAAGTAGTTATTTAGGACATAGTTTCTCTTAGAGTTAGACAGGAATTTATCCAGATTAGTCTAGCTCTTTTCTATATGTATGTCAGACTATCCTACAATATTGTTTTAAAGTTCCTGTTATCTCTGAATTCTTGAATAGCACTGTGATGAATTGATGAGATTTGTCTTGTGTTTTTATTATTTATTATTAAATATTTTTAAACCTGTCAACTGTGGCTTTTTTGCATAGAGATAATTTAAGCTCATAGAGAGTACTTGCATGCATTTGATGATACTGTCCAAGTCACTTCAATAGTCTTGCTGCTCAGTCACACTATTTGGATAACAGTAACATTACACAGTGAAATTGGTCACCCTTTGGGAAGCGCCTTATAGTAGCTGATATTAGTGGTTGGTGGCAGTTGGTACTACCTTAAAGTCTGGGAAGAAAGGGGGCACAGCTGGAGAACCTGTGCCAGCCTTCCCCAGGAGTATCTGTGTGTTTGTATATAAATCAAATCTTAAAGTGTGTGTGTCAGCTACTTGGGCAGGGACATAAACCACTGGTTGGACAGAGAGGGTGCTGGAGGTTTTAGCTTGACCACTAGGCTGAGATCTGGACCCTATAGCTGTGCCAGTAAGGAGTCTTACTGGGGATCTGGAGAGAAAGGGAGAAACCAGCCCCAGACTGTCATCTCTGTGTGCTCTTAAGGGAAATTGTACTTTATTGTGTCTGTACTTATTATCTGCCCAATGTGGATGCCCCTCACTGGTGCTAGTGGTGAGGATTGAGTCTCCTTGATTACCGGACCAGTGCATGGGCATCACAATACCATAGTGTGGGAAAAAGAAAGTCAGTACCTGTTTAGTTGGGTACATTCTTTTTTTGTTTCTCAATCAACCAGTTAGTGGCGACCAAAAGTGCTGGATGGCTGTGGTAATGTAGCCTTCATAGCAGCACCTGGACCATTTAGGGTGGAGCCAGGGATAGGCATGATCTTTACAAATGTAATAATGATTAGTCAGCATAGACATACGTTGACCCCAGCTATATGATTTTAGTTTGAGTTCACTTAAAACATGTTCATGTTGAGTCATGTTACATTTGTTGTAGATTAAATGAACTGTCCCATGTTTTGCTAGAAGGTATTTCTTGAAACAGATCTTCTGGTTGAAAATATACTTTTTTGAAAAATAAGAAACATTATGCCAAGTTATTTTTTTTCACAGACAACCTCTGTTTGAAGCACTGGATCAGAAACCATAGGAATGCCTTCTCTGGAGTATTCAGGTAATTATTGTCTCCTACCTGCCACCAGGAAATAATCTACCTACCATTGAAAGTTTTCTGTCTTGGGCATCCTCTAATTTCAACCAAGAAACTATAGTGCTATGTAATTTCAACTTGGACTGGCTATCCTACTCATCTGACAACCCCTCCAATTTTATCAATTTATTCAGTTTCACCCAAACTATAAACTTCCCCATGAGAATCGATAAACACACCAAGAAATAATCTATTCTAGACTGGATACTAACCAATAAGCCCAACTTTGCCCACCAGGATGGGTACCTCTCTGATTCTGTCAGTGATCACTCCCCTACCTTTCTTCTAAGGAAATGCATTCACTCTACCTGTAATGTCATTTTTAAACGCATACTCAACAAAAGAAAATTTTCCCCTACCATCTTAAATTCCCTACTTCAAAACTGCAACTGGTCACCTCTAAAATCACTCCACCTAGATGAAGCTGTACAATGTTTTAATGATACCTTTCTTAACATTCTTAATAGCCTTGTTCCAACAAGAAAAATTCACTCCAAAGCTAAAAACCTACCTTGGAGAACCAAAGATGCTAAATCTCTTATTAAACAAAGGGATAGAGCCTGGACTGCTTATCAAACCTCCAAAACCTCAGAAAACCACACCTCTTGCAAACAACTAAGAAACCTAACTAAGAAGCAAATATTATCTGATAAAAAATCTTATTTTCTAGCTTGCCAGCAAAAACACATAAATAACTCGTAAAAATTTGGCAAAACCTTAACTACCTTCTCAACCCTGGTAAAACCTTTACCTCTACACCATCTACAACAAATAGTATTGAATGTATGGGATCCCAATTTAACTCTCATTTCATCACAACTGTCACCTCACTTTTAAACAACAACAAATCGAACCAACCCCTTGCAGTGCCTACCTCTACTAACTCTAAATCCAACTACTTTTCTTTTAAACCCATACAAACCTCTTATATTAAAAAACTCCTATCAAAACTAAAACCTACCTGTCTAGCAGCTGACCAACTCCCTAATGAGTTCTTAAAAACTGCTTCAAGCTCCATTGCCTATCCCGTATCTATCCTAATCGATCATTCTATCCCAGAACAATATGCCCCATACTATAGAAAATATCCCATATCATCCCCTTCCACAAGTGAGGCCCATCTAAAGCTTTCTCTAATTATCGGTACATTACCATTCTCTCACGCCTAGCCAAAATCTTAGAGAAATGTGTCCATAAGCAGCTCCTAGACTAACTCACTGCAAATAACCTGTTATCTAGTTCACAGCACAACTTCCGTCCAAAACACAGTACCTGCACAGCCCTCAAAAGTTTCACTAACTACATCAGACTCCTCAAAAACAATGGTCAACTAGTTTCTACTATATTCCTTGATATGTCCAAAGCTTTTGATATGGTATCTCACCAACTACTACTCAACACTCCTGCCTCCTTCAACCTCAACTCTACAGCTCTCAACTGGTTCTTTAGCTACCTTACTAATCGACAACAGGCAATTAAATAGGATAATAAACACTCCACACTCCTCCCTGTCTCTGTTAGGGTTCCTCAGGGTTCCAACCTTGGCCCTCTCCTTTTTATTATATTCATACATAGTTTAAACACTACCACTAAATCTGCTTCTATTATTCAACATGCTGATAGTGCTACTCTTATTTGCTCTGCTCCCACAACCCAAGAACTCCAAGATAAACTGCAAAAGTTGTTTTTAGATATTGAAAATTATATAAATGAACTTCAACTCATCCTAAACCCAAGCAAAACAAAACTGATGATCTTCTCTAACAGGAAATCCAAAGCAAAACCACATCCTCTATCTGTCTACTCCACTAATGGCACTATACTAGAACCAGTTAACCAAATAAAACTACTTGATGTCATGATAGACAACCTAACATTCAATAAATTCATATCACTCACAATAAAGAAAGTTCACATCAAACGTGGTGCTTTATATAGGGCCAAACCTTACCTTACTCATAATGCCAGACTAGCCACAGCCAGATCCCACCTCCTATCTACTCTTCTCTACTGTTCTCAACTTTTCACTAACCAGCTGATTCCTGCTATAACAAAATAGCAAAATTTGCTGCTAATATACTCAACGGGACCCATCATTGCCTTGCTCTTCAAAAATTACACTGGATTGAATTTCACTGCCCACTGAATTATCCACAAACCTGAAAACTGGCCTGCACTCTCCAACCTAGTGCAACTAAATACCAACCCCAGGGCTCTTAGATCATCTAATAAACTTATGCTCAAGGTTACAAAGTCCCATAATTACTTCGGTGACTCTCTCTTCACCTTTAAAGTAACCAAACAGTGGAACCTATTACCCCAGGATATCTTAAAAATACAGATCATCATAGCTTCAAAATATCTTAAAGGAATACCTTACTCAACAATGGCTATGCTCCTGTAATACTCCTGGCTACTTTGTCTTGCCTTTGATCAAATATTTTCTATTCTGCTATCTTCTTGTCTTACTTACCAAATGAAATTGCCACAATGGTTTTTAGTTATATATCTAATGAGTTTCATATTACTGTCTGTAATAAGGCTTAAGAAATGTAATGTTTTCTGTTTTAAATACACCTTTTTGTAAATTGTGATTGTTGGTAACTGTCAAACTTTTTTGTATATCGTTTGTAAATCTTTTAAAAAATATTGTAATCTTTTTGTACTATTGTTATGGAGCTTATCTCTCTGAGTCTCCACTGAAAACAGGCTACTTGCCCAGCCGGACTCTACCCGGTTAACAAATGTAAAATAAATAAAAATAAATAAGGTACAAATGCACAGACCCAGCAATTGCTATTATTAATATTTGCTGCATATTGATGTAGTACTTGTAGAAAGAGATTTTCCTTTGTCTCGGCTGGAAGAGAAGTCAGGACAATCAGGAGAAGAGACAAAGCCAAAAATAATTGGAAACAAAGAACCAAAAATATTGACAAATTTTAAATATTGATATTGGAAACTTAGAAAGTTGTTAGAATAAAAGCTAATGTGTTAGCATGCATTGTCTGAAGGATATGAAGCCTGAAACTCAAATGATGGTCATTATGTAGTGACTTAAATCCTTATAGATTTTCCAGAAAACTACAAATGTTATGAGGAATGGGTTAAATTAAGAGTCAGAAATCTGGACAGTCTGCAAAAATCTGGACAGTTGAGAGGTATGGTGGCGATATCAGGAGAAGGTGGGGTAAGTTTCTTCATCTCTGTGGATACAGGGCAGGCCTTCTTGCAGAGAGAAGCATAAATCCAAGTTGGTAGGCCAGCAAAGTGAAAAACAATGTAAAAAGAACAAGGTATAGCCCCTTCCACCTGGGTTCCAGGGAAGATTTTTAATGAAATACATAAAAATACCCAATCCCCAAGTGACAGATTATGGCAAGATTGATGAAGAGCTTCTTGACTCCTTCAGTGCAAAGTCTATAAAACAGAAATAGGTTTTGAAAAATAATTAAACAGTGCATCATTAGTTAACATAATCTCCTCATTTTGGGCATGTGGAGCAGACAGCATTCTCATGGGATGTCCCATAAGGATCTCATGTGGATGGACTGAGTATTCTGTTTGTATTTGCAGTCCCTCTTACACTTATGAGAACCAGTGGGAGTGCATCAGCCACATATTTTCACATTTTTTCCTTCACATATTTTTCCCAGTCAAATTTTGATAGACTAATGTGCTCAACTAATCCAGAGGATTGTATGTGGTAAGGACAATGAAGTTGAAAATGTATTTTAAAAATCTAATGCAATTACTTTATGATTTTGGATGTGAAGTGATTGCCCCGTCATAATTAATAGTGTGAGGTATCACAAACTTTAGTGCAAATACTTTTAACAGCTTTTCTGCTACAGTGTCTGCATTATTTTTAGCACACGGATAAGCTTCTACCTAGTTATAACATGCAGACAATGATTAAGATATATTGCTTCAGCTGGATAAAATTCAGCTGAAGATTTACAAATGGCAGCAGAGCTGAATTTTTAGTTTTAACACTAGGAGATGCATTATAATACAAACAAATTTCACTATTCTGTACATAATGCTAAATCAGAGAATAAGAAGTTGGAGCAAACCATTTGTGATTTAGCACATTTGTTAAATTATATTTTCCTATATGGTTAGGTAAATGATACACCCCTGGATTCACTATCCTTCCGTGCAGGACTAGCTTAGTCCTGCACTGAAGCGGCAGTTTAGGAGCAGGACGGCAGCACGCCATGCATATTAATGAAGGCATGCTGCATGAGCTCCTAAACTTACACGGAGCATGTACGAGTGCAGGGGGCATGCCTGAGAGCAGAGCTCTCAGAATATACATACCCCTGCAATGAAGAATAGCAGAGTACCAATAAAAGAATGAGCGAGACCGCTCATAGGTGTCTATGTATACTGTTGGTTTGATTTCAGACCTAAAAGGAGAGTTTTCATATTTGAACAAAATGAGTCATAAATATATCATTGAACAGATGAGTTTTTTTCAGTAAAATTAAAGATGCCTGAACCCTTGCATTAATCAAGAATTCCAAGTCTAATGTTTTTTATAGATATGTAAACCAGTTGCACTCCCTGAATATTTAATTGTTGATCCATTTTGTAGATATATGCATACCCCCAGCAACATCCCCCCACATTTACAAGAGCAATAGTTAAACATAAAATATAAAGAATATTTTATTTTATGAAACAGATTAAATTTAACCATAGGTACGCGGCTTTGCCCAACACTTAGCTACGGTTAATGCAGCTTAAATAGTACAAGAGGATAAAAAGCAAGATATATGCAAATGAAGCAATACAGCAATAGTGTAGTGGGCAGAGCATTCGCCTTACGAGTAGTTATTCTGGTTCGAATCCCACTCCAGTGCAATCCAATTTCATGTTAAATCACTGTATGATCAATTTATTTTGTTGCATAACCTACGATAACATATATTTATAACATGTATATATTTATAACATATAATTGTTAACTGGAGTACTGCATTAAATGCAGATGTGAGGTGTCAGTGTCATAATATTACAAAGTCCACAGATAATCACAAGTGCCCCATACAGTATATGTACACAGAAATGGCCAGAAACAAAATAAATAGCCTTTGCAGGTCTTGAACACTATAGTCACAGTAGTTAGCCACAAAAACATCACAGCAGTATGTAAGATTGAGGTATCACCAAACAGATCCTCAATATAGAAAATCAAATTGAACATGTGAAAGGAATCTATATATAGTTTTATGTTGTATAACCTACTACATAACATAAATATGTGAATTGGAGTACTGCAGTAAGCCCAGATGTGAGGCATCATTGTAATACAGTGTTGAAATCCCCTAATAAACACAAGGACTCCATACAGTGTGCGTACACATGAATCATGGATACCAAATGCATATATAACATGTAATGAATAATAAATCAATGCCAAAAAGCAAATATAATGCAACTTAAATATTAAGTAATGTTAAGCATTGCACAGCCCAGCTTGGTGTAAGCAATGTGTTGGCCAGCTAACTCAGTCTGCTCATTGGTATACCCCTTTAAGCAATGCCAACCTTAGGTAAGCAGGTTTGCCCATAGCTTAGCATTTTCAAAACTGCCCAATCATGGCAAAGTGCAGGAAATCAGCCCTATTTAAACCCAACAGGTGAGAATACATCTCATAACTGGTTGTAGCTTCCCCTTGTAGGCAGTATGTCTGGAATGGGACAGGGTGTGCGCTTTTGGGTGCAGCGCTGGAGCATCCAGGAGTCCTGAGTCATGGCAGGACTTCTTGTGAAAGACCATGACCAGAAACTGCTGCAGGGCCATTATCAGGGTTCCCAATATAAAGCAGAAGCCTGGGACCGTCTCGCCCGTGACCTCACCACTGCCACTGGCATACCCCGAACTGGTGAGCAGGTCAGGCATCACTATGCCAACCTGAAGCAGTGAAAAGGGGATCTCTTGGATCAGTGGATCCAAGAGGCTAGGATGACAGGGGAAGTCCCAGCCCTGTGTAAGTATCAGTCCACTACCTATTTAATAATTGCCAGCTCATGTATATTATGGATAGGTATGGCTAAATATTCCTCTTATGTCCTTCACAATGGCAAGTGAGCGGACTATGAATCAGAAGGCCCATGGATGTCACTTGGAGCGGTTGCGACGTGAGGCAGGTTAGTAATACTCTTGCATGTACTGTCATAGGAAATAAATCTAAAAGTAGTAGTAAGTTAATTGCCTGTATAAAACCTGTATTGTTTAAGGCATGTACTGCATACACCAGAGAATATGGCAGGAAGAGTATCATATAGGTTGTATGTAAATAAAAGCATAATAGCCTGACAATAAAGGACTAACTAAGTAGGCTGCATACAGAATCATACCCACAACTGTACAGATATGTCCTGAATGTCCAGTAAATCGGCCCATATCTGCTGCCTGTCCCCCATACATTTAGGCAGCAAACAATAAATACAACTGATTGTCAGATATCTATGAGAACAAACCTGTCACTCTAGCAACTCCTCAAAATGTTATGAGAGTAAGAAACCAAGTATGTCCCATCTACAACACCATGTTGTCAAGCTGTGACCAGAGTGTGTACAGTAACAGAGTGAGATGTATGTGCATAATATTAACATGGAATCTGGCAATTTGTGTGGCAACATTCAGGTAGTGCTAACAAACTTTGCTCCCACAGGACTGTCAGATATGAACAGTGTGCCAAGAAATAAAAGATTGATATCCTGTACCGGTACTGTGTACTCTGTTATTGTATGGGATTGTTAGAGATGCAGTTGCTCTGAATAATAAGGTATCACTCATCACTGTCAGCCACACTGCGCTACATAATATAACTGTCTATGAAGTCCTGTATAAGAGTGTTGTAATTCACAAAAGGTTTAAGAGGGCACTAGTCAAAATATGTCCCGACTCAACTGCATGTGGTCAAGACATGCCCAGAGTCTGTGCAAAAAGATCTGGACAGGTATGTGCGTAACATCAACCCAGAATCTGGGAATATGAGTAGAAACAGTTGGTGTTAGCAAACAATTCCTCCACAGGTATACCAGGTAAGAGGTGTATACTGCAGGCAAAACCAGTTCATGTATATAGTTGTAGTAAGACAATAGGGTAGTGTACTAATACTTGTAA